>NW_027108775.1:421450-435981 GCF_000696795.3 Halyomorpha halys | reverse complement strand
AAATGTGTGGGTATTAATCAAGTGCTAATTACAAATATTTTCTTTTAATTATAACTTTTTCAATAACAAACTGTTAAAGACAAATATCTTACATAGGCTGTTTTCTGTGGTGCAGTGATTCTTCCTCATATAGCTGTCTTGAGCTACTGTAGTAGTCTAAAACAGAGAATATTGCTTAACTGTATTAATTTAAAGTAAATATTTACAATCAAACTAATAATTTTTGTATATAACCATATTGACATTTAAAAACAATTAAATAAAAAGCTAAAGATAATTTAAAAAGAAGCGTAAACCTTGACATCTTGGAGGAGGAGGTCTTGGGGGATCAGGTAATTCTTCTATTCCACTGCGACTTCTTAAATGACCATGGTTAGGAGGTGTGGTTGGTCTGTCAACTTGTCCTAATGAACTAGAATCTAAGAGTGGACCTCTTGATCTTCCGCGAGGTGCTAAGTTATTCTTATCATCTATTTGTAGCCTAGTAGGAGGCTGAACATAAACATTTTGGGATGAATAGTTATTAACATTTTCTACATAGCTTCCATCTAAAAATATAAAAAAATATTTTAATGGTAGTGTTATGGACTACTTTATATAGAGTAATAGCTATCAAAATTTGGATGAATTAAACTTAATTATATTTAAATTAATCAATATATTATTGTAAATTCGTTTTTTGCAAGTACTAAAAACATTTTACATAAAAGAAAAATATTTTAAAGATGACCCCTGACCGTCTTCTCCATACTAAAAATATTTTAAGATTAAAAATTTTATTTCTGAAGTAAAATTTTTTCTGTGATTGTGTTATGTATCTAGTTCAAGAGTTCACAGCCGGTTTTCCAAGAGAGCCTTGGTAGTTAATAAGAAGGATATAATTCATGAGTGAGTAACATACTTATCTTAAGCCGTATCCACACTGTGCTACACCAAACAGAATGATTATTGGTAACTAAAATTTCTCACACATTCCATTGAATGATTTGGAGGCCATTCTTTTTTTAAACTTGCTAGTAAGGTCAGTAGCCAAGCACTTGTCTCCGGCCCTGATTCCACAACCAGGGGGAGTTTACCACTGGTAGTATAGAAGTGAGTAAGGGAGGAATCCAAGTAAGGGAGCTCTACTTACCCGGTGGGAATCCATAGCACTTTGTTCTATATCACTTTGTCCAGATGTTCATCCCTTTCAAAAAAAAGGGTAGCAGAAAGAAATACTAGCTGAATAAAGCAGCAAAGCATTTTGTACATCTCAAAGTTTGCTTCTGAAGTCCATAAAAGACAAGACCCACCAGAACTAATCCTCAAAGGTATAAATGTGAAATGGAATCCTGCCAGTGAAACAGTAAGATATCTAGGAATCACCATAACAACTTCAAACTAAATCAAACCTACGCAAGGTTAGCGATGTTATATACTATTCTGAATAAAAAATCCTACTTAAAACCAAAAACTACATCCTATTATAAATTCTGTAGTTATCATTTCTATTATTGACATAACTTTTATTTTATTAAAATGGATTTAGTGAATGAGACAAATTCTTCCTTATTAAAATACAATAGTTTTATTTCATATCATCAGCAACGTTTCGGGAGATTTCCCCCATCTTCAGGCTGTTCATAACAAAAAACCTATATATGACATATAATTTTCTCCTATTTGTCATTCTTGCTAATATATTTATAATATTAATATCATTTAATGAGTAAAACTTGCTAACGGTCATACATTTTAGGAGAATTTTATTTATTTTCTCTTTGTCCTTTTTTTCAAATTAATTTTTGTATTCCCATTAGAGGGCAATTGTTTACGAATGTTGTCATTTTATTTTATTTTCTCTCTTATCAAGATTATAATTTTTATCAATTTATTTTATCATAATTTTTTTTATTACAATGTTGTATCTAGGGTGTCTTTTGTACGAGATTATACCCCCCCCTCCCATAATCAACTATTAAAAAAACAAATGTAACTTATATTAACCATGTAATGCCCACCAGGCTGATCTGGTATTAAATAAAAAAAAAAGTCTCAGAGCCCATCTTTTCCAAGAATTCCATATTGGATCTAATTCTCTCTGCCAGTGTAGAGAAGGTGAGCAAAATGCTAAGCACATTCTCCAAACGTGCAAGCTTTTTTCTGAGCAAAGGAAATTGATGTAGCCCACTCCAACTGAGGTGCAGAGAAAGCTCTATGGAAGCCAGGAGGACCACTTGATAACCACTGAATTCCTCATTTTAATCCCTGACCTGGCCATTCAAGGGAAGAATGGGAGAGAAATGTGTTTTTCTCTTCTTTTTTTTGTGGTTAAGGGAAAAATCTTTCATATAAGACAAGGTGCAATAATAAAAAAAGTCTTACAACAGTATGAGATTCCTACTCACCAAAATCACCCCCTAATTCTTCTTTACCAACCCATGGAACCACTGTCAAGCATTACTTCATGGGGCAGAAGGGCTATGTACCTACTTCTTTTCTAGAAATCTAAGTCATTACCTGACCTCTCCTTTCTCGCTCTTGGGTTCTGAGCCTTCTGCTCATTTGCACTGCGTAGACTGCTTCAGCACTCTACATTCTCTGATTTTTCCCTGGTCCACCAACATTTGGCATAATCCCAGCTAATGCATTATTTATTTACACTGCGCTGGTGCTAGCTTTGTGCAAGTGTTCATCAAACATGAAGTTTGGTGTCAATCTGCATCCCTAGATATCTAATAGAAGGCTTGAATAAGATATCAAACTCCCCAATAGTGAAACTGATTATCTACCTCACTTTCCCAATGCTTGGGAAAGAAATTGTGTGTGTGTTTGGGTTGTTAGTATAATAAATATAATATTAACAAACCTTTTGTTTGTAATGCAGTTGATTCAGCTGGGTAACTGGTTTTAGGCCATTCCCTTCTAATTAAAAGATTGAGTTTTTCTTTACAATTATCTATTACTTTTTTGGCCTCTTTTAAAGTCATACCATCTGTTGAATGATTATTTATTTTTAAAAGAACATCACCCTCTTGTAATGTATTTCCATCCAATTTTGTTCCAGCATCTTTGACATATAGCCTGGACCCCAAAATGATTCCAAAATCTAAAACAAAAAGGAATGTAACATCTTAAATAAATAATGTATTTAGATGATAAAATTTTATATTTTTAATTACTATTATTTATACAACAAAATTTACAAAGAAACCAAGTAACGTTCAAATATTTTTGTATTACTATATCTGCATCATAAAAAAGAAAACAAGAATACAATTAAGATCCATGAGAATATTACAATAAATAGTGTATTAACGCATAAAATTGATAAGAGATTAAATGACTATTCAGCCAGCAGAATCAGCAAACTTGAGCATGAACTTATATTAAATTAAAATTAAAATTTAGGCAAAAAGTTCCTGTACATCAGTTCTTCCACTTTAATGGTGATTCTGAATCTAAAAGTATGGATACTCCTTTGGGGCATATCCAGCCTCTAAAAAAATGGATACTCTTTAAATAAGGGAAAAACCTGAAGATTGAGGCAAAAGAACTCCTTGTTTAACCATAGAGCTACAAACGGTACTTCCTTACAAACTACTGAACCCAAAACGTTTCATGGGCTGAAGTGGTACAGGTTTTTTAATTTATTATTTTTTTTCTTTAGGTATTTAAAAATGTATTATATTGTTGAATATATAAAATACATACCATCTTTTTTCCTACTTTTTGATATTTGTACCCTAATAGTTTGTGGCTCTGGTGAGGTAGGCAAAACAATCCTTCTCCTAACTGTAAGTTGTACTGTGTTACCACTGTCTCTTAAAACTTGAACAGCAGTTGCATATTCAACGCCTTCAAGAGAGACACCATTTGCACTCATAATTCTGTCATTAACCCTAAAATTATAAGAAAATGAAACTTTATTAAAACATTTTTTTAAAATTCAGAACTTCTAAATTTATATAATCTGCAGTACATAACATACCACATATTGTTAGGGAAGTTAATTGAAAAAAGTAGAGAATTTCAAAGATTTATGAAATTTTTCAAATTAAAAAGATTATCTTTTTATATTTAACTAACAAACTCATTATCTATTACTGAATCCTGGCTCTAACAAGGAGGCCATGCCTGTGATTTATGAGTTAAAATTGATGATATGTCAACTTCTTAACCGAATAATATGACTTGAAATGTTTAGCTATTTAATACATATTATGAGTGTTAATGAAGTTTTCATTCCTAATTTACAGTCACCATTCATTACAAATGAATATTATATATACTTAAGTATCAGGGAGAGCAAAATGTTAAAAAAAAAGAAGAGAAAAAATGTATAAGACATGACACCCTTGAACTTCTGTAACAGATTGGCTTTATTGGGTTCTGTACATATATATCTCTCTCTCTCTACACACACGCACGCACGAGCACACGCACACGCACGAGCACACACACACGCACACGCACAAGCACACGCACACGCGCACACCCACACGCACACGCACACGCACACGCACACGCACACGCACACGCACACGCACACGCACACGCACACGCACACACACACACACACACACACACACACACACACACGAAGGAGGTAAATTCACCTAGGAAGAATGCTGTTAAATCAGAAGGAACAGTAACCACACCTTCATTAACAGGCGATAAAAGGAAGAACACTGCAAACAAGAAGAAAATTGCACAACCCAATGCACCAGTGGTGCATCATAATGCAGATCACCTTCAGAGATCTTATACAGTTCAGCGTGGAGAACAGCAGGAGGAGCTATGGCAAGAAGTGCGAAAGAGATCTAGGAAGAAACAACACGAACAATATAAAAATCTAGATGGAAACTCGTGGGTATCCGATGTGAGTGGTAAAGCTGCTGTGTGTGCCTGTAATTCCCAAGCTATTCAGGAAGTGAATACTACATTGCACTCCGGCTTTGTATGGGTGAAGATCAATGACATGTATATTTTTAGCTGCTACGCCTATCCCAGCATCACAATAGAAGACTTTGCGAATTTGTTGGATCGCATTGCCTTAGAGGCTAGTTGCCATAAACCAGCTATCATAGCAGGTGATTTCAATGCATGGGCAACTGAATGGGGAAGTAGGTTAACAAATCGACGTGGTGAAGTTCTCCTCGAAGCTTTCGCACAAATGAGTGATATGCTCCTAATGAACACCGGAACGAACCCGACATTCACAAGAGCTGGAAGATCATCCATCATCGATTTGACGTTTGTGAGTGGTCGCCTGCACCGGATCGCAACTTGGAAGGTTTGTGGACTTTATACAAATAGTGACCACCAGGCTATATTGATCACACTGGATACGTCTACAAGAAAGAACAGTTCTCGATGGAGAACCAACAGCTGGAACACAAAGACATTCGATGGCGCCGCGTTCACTTTAATGCTAGAGGACGAGTGTGAATTAAGAGGGTCAGCCGAGGAAAAGGCGCGTACACTAACCTCTTTTATATCTGGAGCTTGTGATGCAGCTATGACCCGTTCAAGGCCTAGAAATCATCATTCCTCAGTGTACTGGTGGACGGATACCATTGACGGCAACCAAGCAAGAAGACGTTACCAGCGAGCGAGACGTCTACCGGAGTTTTCTGTGCTTCAAGAAGAGTTCAAGAGTGCTAGAAGGAACCTCCGACAAGCCATTAAAGAAAGCAAACGACAGTGCTGGAGAGAACTCTGTGATGAGGTTGATGCAGACCCATGGGGTAGACCTTACAAAATAGCGCTTAAGAAACTTTGTAATGGCACGATGTAGCTCCCCACGAGATCAAATGTTGTAGACAGTATTGTCAGAACACTATTCCCTGAACAGGCGAATACTACTGAATGTATAGACAATACATATATAACGTGTTTTCCACAAATCACGCAGGAAGAATTAGAGGACATCGCCTCGGGCCTACAACATGGCAAGGCACCAGGATTGGACGGAATTCCGAATGTGGTCCTGAAGGTGGCTCTCAGGAAAAGGCCAGAACTTTTCATCGATCTCTTCAGTTCTTGTATTCGTGAATGTTCAATCCCGAAACCTTGGAAGAGACAGCGCCTCGTACTTATTCCAAAGAGTAAGGGAAGACTGGAGCACCCGTCAACCTATCGTCCAATTTGCTTATTGGATACTATGGGTAAGGCATTTGATAAAATCCTTTCCCTCCGGCTACAAGAGTTCACGGAGGGAGTTAATGGCCTCTCGCGAGCTCAATTCGGATTTCGTAAAGAGCGATCCTGTTGGATTGGTAGTCGAGATGGCCCGTACAGCAATTGCAGGAGCAAGGTGGAGGAGAGGTGCTAAGTGTTATGCAGCAATCATCACGCTAGATGTTAAGAATGCCTTTAACACTGCAAGATGGACCTGTATAATAGCGGTGCCAGCCTATCTTATGAGAATACTCACTGACTACTTTAAAGATAGAGTTTTGTTTTATTCTTCAGACATTGGCCAAAGGAGATACAAGGTGACTGGTGGTGTCCCACAGGGCTCGGTATTAGGCCCCCTTCTGTGGAACGTCATGTACGACGCTATCTTTAAATTGACATTGCCGGAGGGAGCCACAGTTGTTGGATTCGCAGATGACGTTGCAGTTGTAGTTGCCGCGAAGTACTTGGAAGAAGTTACCCTCATCGCTAACCAGGCTGTTGCGACGGTCCGCGTTTGGCTGTCTTCGGTAGGCCTGCAACTTGCAGATCACAAGACCGAAGTTCTCCTAGTAACTAGCAGGAAGCAGACTGAGTCTATCACTGTAACGGTGGGTAGGCACGAAATGTCTGGTTTTAACTCCTGGTCGACCTGATATAATCGAAGATGGTCACTCAACGTGCCATGAAGCCGCTCTATGCCTCCTCTACTCTTGGGGTGCCTTGGTGTGTTAAGATGCCATATTAAGTAAATTTCCTTTCGAATCATGGTATTGTCAAATTCTGGTTCCGGTCTGAATCTGATGAGATGCGATCCGGGACTCCGTAGAATTGGAACCACAAGCGGAGAGCTACCAATACTACTTCCGAAGACCTGTCCTGCACGTAGACCACCATTGCCGCTTTAATGAAGAGGTAAATCATGGTCCCATTTGTACCCCTTCCATGTAAATGTGTCAATTTGTAAATCTTTGAGCGGTGCATCTGTGGTAGGTTTCTTCTCCTGTATTTCTTTAGGCGAATTTATGTCGTATTTAGTGCGTAGGCAAACATCGCAGCTTCCTACAACCTCCGATACAGTCTTTCTCACCACCACCAAAGGTATCCTCTGTTTAAGGCCTGCATAGTCTCAGGGATTCCGCGGTGATTAGTCTTACTCTGATGATACGTTAGGGTGACTTCTCGTTGTTCTTCTTCTTCCAAAAGGGTGGCGAGGTGGGTTAGCTTCTTGATTATTATGCTCGTCCAAAAGGCCTCGACAATGCGTGTTCAGTTTATAAAGGTAAGTTAGTTGACAAGAAAGATGACTAGATAGGATGAGACTAACGTGTAACAACTGCTGTATCTCAGAGGATGGTAACCTCGTACTATCGTACCTTCCCTATCACCTTCTCCCCCTTCATTCTGTTCTTCCTCTCTAGGCGTCCAGTCCCGCAAAAACACGTCTCATGACACCGGACGGTTCCTCAACCTCCTCCTCTACTGCATTTACTATTATTGCTTGTGACAACCAATTAGCTACTACAGTTTCTTTTCCTGGTTTATATATAATTATTGGCCTGGGGTCAGTGTGTACTCTAAACCTTCTGCTAAACACATAGGGCCTAAAATAGTCAACAGCCCACACTATCCACATGAGCTCTCATTCCAGTGAGCTGTATCTCGTTTCCGTCTCCTTCAGGCGTCTACTGGCGTACCTGTTGTGGAATTTAACCTCATAAGATATTCATCCAATGTCTCACCACCGTTTTTCGTAATTTTGGCAAGGTCAAACATTAAATCAATCACTTTTTTCTCTGGAACGTCCTCAAACCTTTCTTTTAATTTTTCCTAAACTTTTGTTTTCACAATTTCCACCTCTAATTAATGGCAATATATCGTCACTAACCGTTAAAATAATGGTGGAGAGTACCTGTTTGTTTTTTCTTTTCCAAGCAGCATCTTCTTCAATTGGCGGATCTTTTTCCACAATTTCTTCTGTAAGTTCTTTGCTTCTAAGTACGCTTCCATCTTCATCGACTAGATCTTGTAATTTTCTGCAGCAAGCTTTTCAAAGCTGAATACTGTGGTGTCATTGTCCTTGATTTTGGCGGTTTATCCTAAATTAAATCAAAGCTTACGTATCCGTCAATATACGTAAATTACTAGACTTAACCTCTCACGCACTAAACTACGCTTTGCTACCAGTTTGTTGTGGAATTTAGGGAAGGTTTTATAAACAAATACAAAGAGTGTATGTTTCCGTTAATAGACGCCATGACCGACTATGCTCAGAACAAAGAAACATCATGTCTGTTTCTTTGTTCCCCACAGTGTCATAGTGTCGCCATCTACTGTTTTATTTACAAACCAAATAATAATACCAATTTTCTACAACAGTGCCCCACAGGGCGATCTCTCCCTTCATCCCCCTAAGACAACACCGCTCCGTATTCACTCGCGTCTGTTGTGATAGTAAATTGGGGAGTAAAGTCTGGAAATGCAAGACTTGCACCGGCTTCCGCTGCAGTTTCTCCATACACTGCCTGATGTTGTCTTCCACCATTGGAGTGATTATCACTTTTCGGCCTTTTTTCAGTAGATTGTTGAGTGGGACGTGGTACTACGCCCTTTATGGCACAAATGTGATTCTGTAATAGTTCAATGTTCCCGACAACCTCTGGACTCCCTTCACATCTCCTTTCGGGTTCTTTCCTCTTCCTCGGTACGTCTCAGAAGGTTCTTCCTGGTTCTCTGTCCTCTCTCTAATTCCGTTTCGGAGGCTTCCGAAGCTTCTGTGGACTCGCTTGCGGAATCATTTCTTCTTTGCTGTTCTCTTCTTCACCTTAGACTCTGGGCGTTGACTTCCATCGGTTTCACCGGGCCCGATGCCTACCTACGGTACACATAGGGACATTGTCTAACTATGTGTCTCGCGTTTCCACACTCGAAGCACTGAGTTTGGAAACACTGAGCCACCAGGTGCCCAGCTCTGCCGCATAAATGACAATTGCGGTCCTTTCGCCGGCTGCTGGTTCTGGATTTTGCTTCCCTGGTCTTCGGTCTCTGTTCAGCGCTATCCTTGTTCTCTCTTCTTCTCTAGGGCGCCGGAGTAGTATTAGCCCGATTGTACAAAATCCTCGTCCATACTCGTTCTTCAAGATCCATTCCTCTTCCCTAGCGCTGACATGTATTATCTCTTGGGCGCACTCGACAAAAGATTTTCCACTCGGTAGGCAATCTTTTCTTCCCGTTTCTTTGGACAACTGCAGATTGAGGATTGTAGCCAGGAAACCCATTCTTCCCTTGGCTTCTTCGACATTCACTGTCTCTCTCATTTTCTCCGTTATTTGGTTATACGGGGCAAGGAGAACCCCGGCAAACTTTCCGTTATATTGCGAAAGAACAAGTAAGAAAGGAAAGATTTGTTTTTCTTTTTTCAATTCAAAAAATAACTTTCAACCAACTCGTTCTCTGGTTTCGGCACTATTCAAGTATCGCCGAGAGAAAAATGTTTATTATTAATAATAAAAATGTTAAATGTTAATATTAATATCATTAAATCAATTTAAAAATGATATAAGGATTTTATTAAAATTAAAATGTCGACGTAATTTTGTTTATATTATATTAGTTTCTAATTCTTAATAAGGTCAAGACAGTTAAAAGGAAATATAGTACTGACTTTATTAAAAGGATGGGTGTTATATCTTGTATATTTGTTAACTGTAAACATATAAAACATTTAAATGTTCACTTATATGATTCAACTGAGAGTCGTTCCCTAAATTAGGAGTCATGAAGGTAAACATTTACATCTAAATTGAGAAGATGTTTAAAAAAATATTTAAGTTACAAACTATCATGTTCTATTCAATATTCATACAATAACAAGTAAAATTGAAAAAATATACAAATACTATCTCTTTCCAGGGAGGTCAGTTTTTCGTGTGCTGTCAAACTGGCAATACCTTTGTAAGTATAAGGTCTTTACAGTCTGTAAAGGGTGAAAAGTATAACCGTAAGTGAATAAGGATACCAATTAGAGAAATTATCATAGTGCAGTCCAAAGTGAAATAAAGTCAGTATATGTTTGGTGTGCTTAAGTCAAGATAAATTAGTTGGGAAATATCTGTTAAAAGCAGTAAAAATACATAGAGAAAACTAGAAACATATTTTTAGTACATCATAAGTTGTGTTTTTTATCAATAAGTGTTGGTTGTTGAAGACTTAAATTTCAGTTTTTTAGCAATTATCATTAATGAAAATAATATTAAACATGTGTGTGTGAGAGCGTGCTCGATTTACGCCAATCTGGTGTATATTAAAACTGGTGAATCGTTAATACTAATAGTATAAATTTAATGGGAAAAATCAAGCATTAGCATGATAAATATTTTCAATTGAGATAAAATATATAAATTTACAGCAGTTTTCCTTCTGCAGGTCCAGCCTTCAGTACATCTGAAATAGCAATTGATGGATCGCCATTTGTAAAATGAGGGTTGTCTCGACCACCACTAACAGCAATTCCAAAACCATACCCAGGAACTCTATTTAAGCTAACTTGATGAATTTCCCACACAACCCTTTCAGAGCCCTGGAAAAAAAAATGAAAGTTATAATACATCAAACAGCACATAATAGGTAGTAGCCTTAAAAATGAGTGAGAAAAAAAATGCTAGAGATTAAAACATAATTCAATAATTTATACTCAATAAAAATAAGTAAATAAATATTACATACTTTACTAATCATGATGGAATATCTGTGTTGTACAGCAAGAACAAACAACTTTAAAATCTCTCAATTGGTAGGGAGAGATTTTAAATGAAGAAAAATTTAAGGTTTCATTAATTCCATTTAGGTGAAATAGATTCTCTTCCTAAATTTTCGTCACTGTATGTGTGCGTCGAAGTTGACATATATAAATTTGTTGATTTATGTTTATATGAAGAGGGGATGAGGAAGAGGATTAAATTTAATTAAATTTTAGACAAATTTCATAAGCACCAGTATCGTAAAATGGGGTGAGACTTTGAGATTTCTTTTCTTTTTTAATTTTTTTTTTTGCCATTTTTTATCAACCAAGCGTTCGGTCGTAAAACATGGTAACTGCAAAACTAAAAACTTTTACAATGAATAATTGTTAGTTAATTAGAATAGTTTACCTTCTAATAGCCACTTACCGTAAATTATTATAAACCTTTTTGTATTAAAAAAACATATTTTCTTAACAACTTTTCCAATAATATATGAAATCAGTCATGAAAAAGCCGATGATGCCAAAAAATGCAATTCATGAAAAATTGTAGTTACCATGTATTAACACACACACACGAGTGGAGTTGCTAATCTTCCATCGGGCGCCTCCCCAGGTGGCGGATAGGGGGATTCTCACCAGATATGGCGGGAACCGGGGAAATAAAATACTCGGGGTGGACCAAAACTAGACTCAAATCTAGGCGCGACGGTTCCTAGAATAAGCGGCGCACTGGTCAGCGTCTGTTTCTCAAGTTAGAGGCGGGTGTATTAAACCTGGCAGAAGGTATAAAATGCAAATTAAATATATGCAATGCAAGAGCAGGATATTAGTCTTACGGTGCAGGGGGTAGGATCCCCAGTACCGGCGTCTGACGAGAGCGAGCAAGCGGGCTCCCAGACGTCGTCATCAAACGACCGCAGAGCTGCAGTGGTTGTCAACTTGGCTACTGTGGCATTCAAAGCTACATGTTTGGAATATTGTCAAGAGTGGACGAAGCTGGCTGGAGTGGTTGATGGTCTACAGAAGTATATCCAGCAAAGACATAATGTACATGGAGAAATAAGGGAGTATGCATGTAGGATACAAAACTACCTAGAGGCACTGGAGATCAAACTGAGGGAATAAACAACGGAGAGTGTAAAAGCGGACGTTGGAAGTCCGACAATGAAGGTCACTCTACAAGACACGCCCCTACCTAGAGAGAAGTTGAGGTGTCTCCTTCTTTACATGCTGGACTCCAGGAAGAGAGAACGCAGATGGCAGCGACTAAAAATAAGTCGAAGGCACCAAAGAAAGGAAGGGTAATAAGGCAAACTGAACAGCCAGTACCCTCGACATCCCTACTGGAGTCCGCCAGCAGCACGTGGAAGATCATAAACCCCCCCAAAGATGATCAGTGGCAAAGAGTTTCTAGAAGGAAAAAGGACACTAAGAAGTGAAAGCGCCCACAACCACCAAGCATCGATGTCTTTTTAAGCCGATGTTTTCTAAACATCGTTGTTTTTCCCAATTTTTCATTTTTTTTCCCCCAAAAGTAACTAAATGAAAACCAAAAATTTACAGTATAAATAGATTCCTATCAACAATTTGGTCGAATAATAAAGTACCTTCAACCTTCACGCTATGTTGTTAGATAGAGATAAATTACGACTAGAAAAACAACGATGTTTTAGAATATCTTTGCTCAATATTAAAATACCATTGCATATAAATCTTTGCCAAAAATACATCGATGTTTTTGAACAACCATTTCAGTAACTCAAGGTCTGTTCCAACGACGACGTATAGTCCGGCCAGTCGGAAGTGGTTTTTGCAAAAAAACTATTACAGAAACATAAAGTCTGTTCCAATGATCCCGTATTCTAAGGCCTGTCAGAAGTGGTTTTTGAAACTAAGAATCCGACATCGACTACAAAAAACATCGATGTTCTAAAATCTCGTTGGTTACAATACATTACTCAAAATACATCGATGTTTTTGAACAACTATTTAAGAAACATAAGGTCTGTTCCAACGATGCCGCGTCCTACGGCCTGTAAGAAGTGCTTTTTGAAACAAAGAATCCGACGACGACTAAAAAAACATCAATGTTTTTGGGTAATGCATTGTAAGTAACGATATTTTAAAAACATCGATGGTTTTTGTTGTGGATGTCAGATTCTTAGTTTCAAAAACCACTTCTTACAGGCCGTAGGACGCGGGATCGTTGGAACAGACCTTATGTTTCTGAAATAGTTGTTCAAAAACATCGATGTATTTTGAGTAATGTATTGTAACCAACGAGATTTTAGAACATCGATGTTTTTTGTAGTCGATGTCGGATTCTTAGTTTCAAAAACCACTTCTGACAGGCCGTAGAATGCGTGATCCTTGTAGCAGACCTTATGTTCTTCAAATGGATATTCAAAAACATCGATGTATTTTGTGTAATGTATTGTAAGCAATGATATTTTAAAAATATTAATGTTTTTTGTTGTCGATATCGGATTCTTAGTTCCAAAACCTACTTCTGACAGGCCGTAGAATGTGTGATCGTTGGAACAGACCTTATGTTTCTGAAATAGTTGTTCAAAAACATCGATGTTTTTTGGGTAATGTATTGTAAGCAACTATATTTTAAAACATTGAGGTTTTTTGGATTTCATGTCCTATTGGTTGATTGGAAAAGCACTTCTGACTGGCCGGAGCATGCGTAGTCTTTAGAACAGTCTTTATGTTACAGAAATGGTTAAAAAAATATCGATGTTGAAAAATGTTTTTTTATCGATGTCGCATCCCTACTGGAGACCATGAAGCGCACTCTTGAAGGTGGACTAGGAAATGACGCTCAAATTAGGGCGTGGACACAAGAGTCACTGATTGAAATTAGGGACTAGGATGCCCTCAATACAAAGGAAGAGGTTGCCGAAGCTCTTACAGCTCTTTTAGAAGGAAAACAGATACAACCTACAGCAGTACGATCGATGCTGGCACACAGACAGCAGTGGTTGCTCTACCGGTTCTAATCGCGCGGAAGGCTGGTGCGGAAGGCTATCACGGAAGGTAAGATCAGAGTGGGTCTAGTGATTACCCGAATCCGGGAGAAGGTTCGACTCCTTCGCTGTTTCCGGTGTTGGGAATTGGGACACTTGGCCAGAAGATGCCAGGGTCCTGACAGGACCAAGTGTTGTCACAAATGTGGCGAAGGAGCACTCTTGTGGTGGAAATAAATGCCCAGCATTACATCATGTCCTGCAAGAGCAAAGGAGGCTGAAAAAACTTACAAAATAAGGATCCTACAACTTAACCTCAACCACTGTGAAGTAGCTCAAGATCTTCTCTTGCAAACAGTGAAATACTTAAGGATTGAGGCGTCAAATCTTTACTGTTTGCTGATGACTTAGCGATTGTTTGCAGGTCGGAGAACATTAATATCATTAAAAATAAATTGCAAGAAGCCATCGACAGAATTAATCACTGGTCTACATCTATTGGCTTACAAATTTCCACAAAAAAAACTGCATGTCTTCACTTTAGTCGAAAAAGAAATACGCCTTTCCCTCCAATACTACATCTAAGAAATTGACCAATTCCTCACAAAAACCATCATAAATTTCTAGGCCTTATATTTGATCATAAATTAAGTTGG
>NW_027108775.1:410837-421030 GCF_000696795.3 Halyomorpha halys | reverse complement strand
TTCTCCATAGCTTTTCGACAGAAACGAAACCCAACACTCCCTCTGGCAGAAAGAATCACTTTGGCTATCTCTACACTTAAAACGATTCCGATAATGAAGCCTGAAATTCAGAACCCACCTTGGACTCAAAAACAACCAGTAACAATGCTACATCTGTCACTTATGCACAAAAATAAGACCGCATCTGTCAAGTATAAAGAACGGTTGTCGCGTCAACTAGAAAATATACCGTATTATTTTTTAATATACACTGATGGTTCCAAATCCGAAAGCTCGACCGCTTCCTCTTTCGTCACTCACGATTCAACCCACAAGTTTAAATTACACAAGTTATGCTCAGTATACACCGCCGAACTCCACGCGATTTCATCAGCCCTCCATTTTTGCTTTTCAATAATTCAGAAGACTATAGTAATAATCTCAGATTCGTTGAGCTGTCTAAAACGTTTGAGAAACATGTACCCCGAACATCCACTCATCATAATAATTCAATCTTTCCTTCTAAAATTATCACAGCAAGGTAAATCCATTATTTTCATATGGGCTCCAAGCCACATTGGCATTGTTGGTAACGAGCTCGAAGACAAAGCTGCCAGAGAGGCACTTACGCTCCCTGGCCGAGGCACCGCTATTCTTACCCCATCAGAACTCAGTACACCCCTTAAATTACAAATATTAGAAAAATGGCAGGCCAAGTGGGATGAAAGCTCTCCCAGTAAATTAAAAAGAAATAAAACGATCAGTAAAACCATGGTCGACATCCTACCGCAACAGCCGCTACTACTAGTTGGCAGGTCAGCGAAGTGTACACACACAGTGATCACCAGGCTATCCTGACCACAATATGGAACCGCGAACCAAGGGTCATTAGGCGTGAGAGGTGTACGGTTCGCTGGAAAACCAGGACGTTTGACTGGGAATCGTTCCAGATCATGATGGAGGCCCAATGTAATTTGTCAGGCACTGCGGAGGACAAGGCTCGAAAGGCAATGGGCCTAGTGAACAATGCGTGCGACGCGGCTATGATTCGTTCCAATATAGGTAACGGTAGACTTCTGGCTTATTGGTGGAACGATCTTATCGCTGACCACCGTACTCGATGCCATGCAGCGAGGAGGAGATACCAGCGAGCGAGAGGCAGCCCGCTGTTTCAGCAATTCCAAGAGGAATACAAGGATCAGAGACGAGAACTCCGGCGAGCTATCAAATCGAGTAAGCGACGATGCTAGAAAGAGCTTTGTGATGAAGTGGATAAGGACCCGTGGGGAAGACCCTACCGCACAGTGATGAAGAAACTGAAAACCAGCACTATGAACTCACCCATGTGCCCGGTGACAGTGCAGAGGATCATTACTACTCTGTTTCCTGAACAAGAGGAATTAAGGCAGACAGAGTCGTTGCCCCCATTTGATGTGCCAGCGGTAACGACAGCTCAGTGACATCTGCCGAAGCCTTCAGATGGGAAAGGCCCCTGGCATAGACGGCATTCCGAATGTAGCACTAAAGGAGGCAATGGAAACCATATCAGATCTCTCTTTCTGGATGTCTTTAGTTCGTGTTTGCGTGAGGGGTCCTTTCCCTCACCATGGAAAAGGCAACGTCTGGTTCTGATCCCAAAGAGCATAGGAAGGCCATCAGAACCTTCAGCCTATCGACCGATTTGTCTCCTGGATACAGCTGGGAAGGCTTTGGAGAAGGTCATTGTAAATAGCCTACAAGAGTTCACAGAAGGAGTGGCAGGGCTCTCCAGGAATCAATTTGGCTTCCGGAAAGCGAGATCCACAGTGGATGCTATCACGTTGGTGGTGGAAACGGCCAGGAAGGCTATAGCAGGGAAGAGATAGAGAAGAGGCGCAAAATGCTATTGTGTTATTGTCACGATGGATGTAAGAAATGCCTTTAACACAGCAAGATGGAGCTGCATCCTGGATGCCCTACTGGTAATGAACGTCCCTGAATACTTCAGGAGAATCATTCATGACTACTTCAAGGATAAGACCTTGATATGTTCGACAGAGGACGGCTCGAGAAGGTTTAAGGTGACTGGCGGTGTACCCCAGGGTTCGGTGCTGGGATCCCTTTTGTGGAATGGCATGTACGACGGAGTTCTTAGGCTTAGTCTACCAGAGGGCTCCGGAATAGTGGGCTTCGCTGATGATATCGCGGTGGTCGTAGAAGCAAAGTATAAAGAAGAGCTCATTCTAAAGGCCAACCATTGTGTCGCTTCGGTTCGAGATTGGCTAGAATCTGTAGGGCTGCAACTAGCAGACAGTAAGAGAGGCCCTTCTCGTCAGTAGCAGGAAAGTGAGGGAATCTATAACCTTGAGAGCGGGGAGGCAAGAGATCCAGTCCAAGCCTTCTCTGACTTACCCCGGGGTAAGGATCGATGATAGACTCCGGTTCAGAGAGCATATTAAGCGGGTGAGTGATAAAGCGGGTAGAGTAACCATCGCACTGTCACGTTTAATCACCAACATAGGCGGACCCAGGAACAGCCGTAGGTTATTGATATCCTACGTGGTCCCATCTATTCTGCTCTACGCAGCTGAGATAAGGAAGGATGCGTTGGGTACTGAGGCCTACAGAAGTCCGATGGTGTCAGTGTATCGTAGGTGTGCGCTAAGAGTGATCAGCGCGTTTCGTACAGTCTCATACGAAGCGGCTTGCGTGGTGGCCAGGATGCCACCGATTGAGCTGATCGCAGATGAGAGAAAATGGCAACGTCGCTGGAATATGGCATTCAGTGGAAGATGGACGCACAGGCTGGTGCCCAACATCGAGGCCTATAGCCAGTTTATCACAGGGTCTGGTTGCTTCCGAGTCTACCAGTATACGTTTAAGCTCGATGAGACTGGAGAATGTCCATTGTGCCCAGGAACGGAAGAAAGTGCAGAACACGTCTTATTTTTCTGTCACCGCTTTCATGAAGAAAGAAGAGACTTCCGACGCGTTGCGGCTCAGACCCGACAGGAGATAATATCGTCAATATTATGTTGCATAACCAATATTATTGGATGGCAGGCCAACGATTTGCTACATAGGTGATGCAGAAGTTAAGAAGAAAAAGAAAGAGGAGAGAGATAGGCGAACCAAGAGATAGCCTAAAACAATGAGCCTGCACTCAGTCAATCATCCCCATGATGTAACGGTCCCGTGGAGGGTGAGAAACAGGTGTAGGGCGGTGGTCTTAGTGGGTAAAAATCCCACACACGGATAGGCCCGTACTTATCCGTGTCTTTTGAAGATTTCCACCTACTCTCGTAAAAAAACACAAAAAAAAACCACACAGGATTTCGTAAAGAGCGATCCACGATATATGCTGTTGGATTGGTAGTCGAGATGGCCCGCACAGCAATTGCAGGTGCAAGGTGGAGGAGAGGTACTAAGTGTTATGCAGCAATCATCACTCTAGAAGAATGCTTTTAACACAGCAAGATGGACCTGCATAATAGATGCCCTACGGACTATGGCGGTGCCAGTCTGTCTTATGAAAGTTCTCACAGACTACTTTAAAGATAGAGTTCTGTTTTATTTTTCAGACATTGGCCAAAGGAGATACAAGGTGACTGGTAGTGCCCCACAAGGCTCGGTATTAGCTCCAATGCAAAATTAAAGGGATGTAGGTAACAATAGGCAAATGTAAACCTATAGAAAAGTAAAATAATTTATATTTAAGAGATAAAATTCAAACACTTGATTTATCAGGTAATATGCAAGTACTAATAGGCGATTCTGAGAGATATTTTTATAATTTAGAAGGGTAAGAATTTATATAAAATAAAATTCTATAATTTTATCAATTTCGTAAATCACTTTATTAGAGTATTTTGGTTATTAAGAAATCGAGGGTTTCTTAAAAATTAAAATTTGATTAAATTTTCTTTTAATTAAAATTTCTCAAAAGTAAAATAAATTATTATTATTATTATTATTATGAATATTATACATTCAGATACAATAAATAATTATACGTATATTAACGTTTTCGTTCTACATTCAGAACCTAAAATACTACGAGAGTACATTTTGTAATGAGATCACCAGCCACTGCTAGACAGACAAGGAAAGCTCTGGCTGTTTGCCCGAAGGGGTCAACTCCCTTTAGGGGGAATCTCGTCCATATGTCACATAATTTGAAAACAAATATTTACGCACATATTTTATTTAAATCTCATAAGTTGAATAACAATCATAAACGAAAGCTAAAGGGGTGATAGGGGAGAACAGAAAGAGGAACTCCGATACATTTTACCTTTCTTAAGAAGACATTTATAAATTAAACTTTGAATCAGGGGGTAATTGGTAAAAATTATATATAAAGTAATAACATGTATTAACGTAACTATATGTGTTGCCAGTCACCACTTCCCCTAAGAGATAACGGAAGATATTTATTAATGCATAATCCCTTCATCTCCGCAAGAAAATACCTATGGTTTGTAGATAATTCTAGAAACCTAAAATTCTTTTCAAGCCGTTGTTGAAACGTGGATGTCAAATTTCTGTGTTTATGTAAACAAAATTCCGACCTTCCAGTAATTATAGAAAGTGTTTCAAGGGCATATATGCGGCAGGTAACACTCCGAGTGCCATTAAATGATTTCGGAACAAAAAACCAAATGATTCCGAAGTGACAGTTATAAACTTAATCCAACTTCTAAATCTGAAACTTCCACGAAAATCTTTACCGGCCAGTCATCATATGCCATATACGGATGTGCTAAAAATTTTGCATTTTTTTTTTAGTTCTAGGATTCTCGAAAGCATACAAACTATTAGAAATGCATTCCATGCACTGTCTTTGTAACTGATTAATAATTAATACTGAGTGTAGCAGGTAATTAATTGTAAACGCCTATTAAACCAAAGCACTTCATTAAATTTCGCGAAAAAACCCAAATATTTAACTTTCCAACATTTGAACGATTTCCGCCAGCTTGAAAATCACTCCTTATTTGGTTCTTCCTTACTAACTACTACTACTACTCATTTTAGGCAAATTAATGTTATTGCAAAGTTTAACAAAATTTACATTTCCTCAATGTTTTATATTAACATGATTCATAATCAGAACAACTACAATGTTGAGATAAAAAAGACTATCAATATTTTTTTTAAATGTCAGAAAACGCAAAAAGAGATAATTAAATTTCCTAAAAGCTTCATTATCTTTATAGCTTAATTATAATTATCCCAAGATATACGTAATTAAAAATTTCAAATGAAAGTGGATTGGAAAACCTGAAATATCACACTGCTCAAATTTAATATTCCTGAAAGTAATTTCATGTTTAATCTATTATTTATGTATTACAGAAGTGTATTTTGTGAGATTTATGTATCTAGTGTTAATAAGGTTTTTTTTAAAAAAAATCTTATATTAAAATAAAAAATACAAATAACTCTTAAATTTTATTTTTATTAGTTAAAAATGCACCATTTTTTGTTGTTTTGGCTCAGATGTGGGTGATGTATATAATTAATTACTTCAATTAAAATATCTGCTTGTTCTGTTTCCTTCTTGGTGACCATTTGCGCTTGTTGAGATTTATCCTGGAGCGATCATTAAAGTATGTGTCTTCTATATATAAACCAAAAAGATGTAACATGTTATCTAGGAGTATTTGTAATAGAAATTCCTGACTTTCTCATGAATTTCATTCTGTTACCAGGTTAATGTAACCATAAACGCTCAGCACTTGATTTGAAAATTTAACCATCACTAGTGCTGCAATAGAACTAAAGGTCTCCGGGCCACAGATTTTTCAACCTTCAAGGATCATTGGAGGGGTGGATGGAACTGAATAAGGACTATGCTGTAAGATTACTATCTTATTAATATATATAAAAAAACCTATTAATAATATTCAAGATAATGGAAATAATTGATCTCTTGAATAACTGAATATAAAAATAAAGTAATGTATTAACAAAGTATTGACCAAGTACAAGAGCCCAAGAGGAGAAAAAAAGGCAGTTATTTCACTCCAATTTTTGATTATTTAATTGAAAACTAGGTATAATTACTAGTCAAAATTGAATGATGAGTTTGTATGAGTAAATGAGTCTGCCAAGTATAGGTAGGGGGAATAAATAATGGAGGCTGTTTCAAAACCTTAAAAAAAATTAATTTTATATTCGGAGCTCTATATCTTTACCACAACAAGAATAGAAAATCTAAGTGAGCATCATTTAAAGTAGAGTAAATTTGCTATAATGTAATAGAGCTATTTACGTTCAATAGTTCTCGAGATATAGCTTTTTAAAAAGCAACATTTCATAAAAATGTTGTATGGAACGTACTGAAATATAAGTAGTTATTTAATTTATTTTGAGAAATCCATATCTCAGGAATGATGTGATGTACAGATTTCTATTAGCAATCAAATTTAAGCAAGTTTAATGAGCTATAAAGTAGTATATGACATTTATTTTCATAGGAGTAGTAGTTTTTATGATATTTGCTAAAACAAATTGATTTATAGTTGTTCGGACAAATTGTCTCTTGCCAAATTTATATTCATATGTGAATATCATAAAAACCACTACTGCTACGAAGATAAGTGTCATAAACTACTTTATAGGAAGTTAAATTTCCTTTATTTAGAGTGTTGGCAGACATATGTGGGTCTTATAGGTCTAGAGATATATTTTTTCGAAAATCCAACATTTTATACGAACAACTAGAAATTAACATTTTGTGAGTTTATTTTGTCAAATATAAACACTACTACTCCTACAAGCATGGACATTATTAACTATTTTGTAGTCAATTTAACTAGCTTTTATTTGAGTCATGGCAGACATCTGTACGTCCGATGATTCCAGAAATAAAGTTTTTATAAATCAAACTTATTGTCCGAACAAATATAAATCAATTTATTTTGGTAAATATCATATGAAAACTACTATTCCTACAAAAGTAAAGGTAATAGCTACTTTATAGTACATTAAACTAGCTTTAATTTGATTGCTAATAGACATCTGTACGTCACATAGTTCTTGAGATATAAATTTCTCAAAATAAATTAACTAACTACTGATATTTCAGTACATTTTTATGAAATGTTGATTTTAAAAGGCAATATCTCGAGAACTATTGGACGTAAATAGCTCTACTAGGGCTAATATTTCAGCAAATTTACTCTTCTTTAAATAATGTTCTTTTAGATTTCCTAGTGCTGTTGGTAGTTTTTAAGATATGGAGCTCTGAATGAAAAATTAATGTTTTTTTAAGGTTTTGAAACAGCCGCCATTTTTTATTTCCCCTACCTACAGTTAGCAGACTCATCAGTTTTGACTAGTAATTATAGTTTTCATTCAAGTAATCAAAAATTGGGGTGAGACAACTGCCTTTTTTCGCCTTTATCACAGAAAACAGCAACAATTACTATGAAAAACTTTACTGACTCGATCAAAACTGCTCAAACAATCAAGCAGAAAACTGGCTAAAAAGTACTAAACGCTACAGACTACACATTAAAACAAAAAACACAAATCCTATATTCAACATTTATACTATAGTCAACAAAATAGTAATTTATTCCATTAAAAGTAACAAAATACAAGACCAACTTACAGCAAAAATTAATAATAAGTTCTTTGAAATAATGAACCAGGGCTTAAAACTCGATTGAATTGGGTAAAAGGCCACAATGGTATTGTAGGCAAAGAAAGAGCAGACAAGCTAGCAAAGACAGCAGCTTGTGATAATCGATCCTTACGGCTATACCTTAGCCCTGTTTCTTACGTTAAAAAATCTTTACAAACCGACTTAATCGAAGAGTAGAACAGATAATGGCAACAGTCAACTAAAGGACGACCAGTACACAAATAAATTCAGAACATCAAAGAACCCATTAAGAACTGAATCAATTACTTACAGAACACGAACCGACTGACCAATACTTAGTAATATTTCACTTACAAAACTTAGACATGTAAGTGCTACGGAAGAACTCCACAAACTTTTCAACACGTACTATACGACTGTTACATATATGACAACAAAAGATATCGTTTGTTGAAATTATCTCTATTGCAAGGGGACTCATGGCTCCTACCCGAACAAATATTGTATAACAAATACAAGAAACAACTTTAAGAGTTCACCGACAACATAGACCTCAATGTGTGGAGCAACTAGCAAATTTTTTTTTTTAATTATTTATTTAATGTAATTTACAACTGTACAAAATAATACAATAGGTAAATATGTAGTATGTTTCAAATACACTTGAAAATCTTGGGAAGGAACCACCAATTGGTGGTACTTCAAACATTAATTTAAATTAGAAGGTCCCGTGGCCATCTTCTTTTTAGAGGCCTCGGAGGATTATCAGGGATTGTTAAGGATGAAAGATTAAGAATTAATGGGTTAGGATGATTAAGGAGTTTGGAATAAAAAGACGCATATCTGTTTTGGGTCAAATCTGCAATGAATGAGTTTATTTGTGACGTAATAAGGAGCATCAAGGATTTTACGTAGGATTTTGGATTGTAACGATTGGATGCGGGAAGAATTTGATGGTTTGGTGGAGCCCCAGAGCTCAATTCCATATGTCCAAATTGGTCTGATTATTGTAGTGTATACTAATTTTTTGTAGTGAATGGAAAGTTTAGAGCGTTTGTCAAGTAAGTGTTATAGCAATCGGAATCTACGAGCAGTTTCTTGTCGTTTCAGTCTTGCGTGTGGATTCCAAGTAAGTCTCTTGTCAAGATGGAGTCTTAAGTATCGAATCGGTTTAACAGGCATTAGTGGTGTATTCAGAAAGGTTACTGTAGGACAAGAGGGCAGAGGTTTACGGCGGAGAGTAAAGGTGATCTGGTGGGATTTGTGAGGATTTATTTTGATTCTCCAGTTTTTACACCATTCTTCAATAGATGTTATGTGTGCTTGTTGTGTTTGTGATGTATTAGTTAACTAGCAAATTAAAAATAAATTATGTAATTTAAAAAAAAAAATATTATTATACAAATATCGTAATTTATCATCATCATAATCATTTTATCCCCATAACCGCTTGCGCAGTGTGGGGTTACAATTTGGTGAGTCTGGACCAGATATCTTGCTCTTGGATCATCTCCCTTCTCCTACTCTAGTCCATATCCCTTCTCCTGAACGCCTCCTTAACACTCTCCTCCCAGGAAATGCGTGGTCTTCCTCTCGGCCTTCTTCCCTCCACGCGAGTCTCATATGTATTTCTGGCAGTTCTTTACTGGTCTATCCGAAGGAGGTGTCCGAACCATCTTAGCTTGTGTCCCTCTAGAATGCTCTAAGCCGTTTTGACTCCGAGGTTAGTCCGAATGCTACTGTTATGTACTCTATCTCGTCGTGTCCTTCCTTCCACCTTACGAAGGTATTGCATCTCCTTGGGTTGGATCCGACTCTTGTGTTTTGAAGTGAGGGTCCACGATTTGGAAGAGTAGGAAAGAATAGGGAGGAACGTCGATTTGTAGATCATTATTTTAGTTTTCCTTGTCACCTCCCTTTTGCCCAGGGAACCCCTTCGAAGTAAACTAAATATTCTTCCAGCTGCATTGATTATTTGAGAAACTTCCTCCTCAATGTAACCGCTTTCGTTGAGATGAACACCATGAATGAAATGAGCACCATATTTGAAATTCTGGACCTAGTCTAGTCTTTCCCCGTTCGCTCTGATCACCCTCATTATTCTCCGGGGCTTCTTTCCTATCCTCATACATTTGGTCTATTCCGGGTTAATTTTCATGTTTATCGAGGCCATTTCCTCTTGCAGAACACTTATGTTGTATTGGAGGTCTCGGTCATTGGAAGCCAGCAAAACCAGGTCATCCGCAAAAGCCAACACAGAAAACTTTATGTGTTGTAAGTTCCTGTGTTCTAACTGAAACTGTCTCATTCTAACTTTAGCTTTCTTTATTGCTTTATCTAGGACTACTATGAAGAGCAGCGGGCTCAAGCAACAACCTTGACGAATACCTGATTTTGTCTCGAATTCCTGTGATTTGTGGTTCCTTGTCCTAACCACATTCCTGGTTTTATTATAAAGACTCATCACTGCCAAGGCCGTCACTCGATCAATGGCTCTATCAGACAGTGTCTTCCTTTCTCACCCTCTCGAAAGCGTTTTGAAGGTCTACAAAGCTAATCGAAAGTTCTTTATTATTTTCTACTAATACTTTATGTATATAATATGCTTTTTGCTTGGTTT
>NW_027108775.1:399338-410712 GCF_000696795.3 Halyomorpha halys | reverse complement strand
TGCTGTAGTAGTTTTTGTTTCATTATTATTGATGGAATTATTATTTTAAAAATTGTTTTTGATTTAGAAAAAGTATATATATATGAAACTTAAGTTCGGAACGCGGTGTAATCGCGGGAACTCTAGTCCAGTAGGCGGCTAATAATGAAAATAAATCTCGAACAATTCAGAATTATATGAAAAACAAAACTTAGCGTTATTTAGCCACTTAAAAGCCATGAGAGTATAAATAGATTTTGATAACTTATTTCTCAACTGTTAACAATAGATGTATTCATGAACTATATTTTAACGCGTTAAAGTATGTTAAGTAGAAAAAGATGTGTTAAATGAAGGAATATTTACTTCTTTTAGGATCTTAAAACGATATAACATTTAACATGGTTCAAAGTCTGTTAATAAGTCAGCTAAATGGAGAATCCCGTCATGCAACTGTAGCTGAGTTCTACACCATTTTTTCTGTTGTTGTTTTGATAAGTTAGTTACTTGTGGTTTGTGTTTGGTTTGAATTGCTTTTGTTTTGGGCGTTTTTTAAGTCTAATAAAGCAATGGTTAAAAATAATAATAAATTAATAGGGGGAAAATAGGAGAGGAAACAAAGAACAAGTGAGGTGGAGGAAAGATGGTGTTACGAAGCTGTTGGGGATTTTAATATCTCATAAAGATTACAAGGTTACAAAACAAGTTGTCCAAAAAATCTTATGGGAGCTTCACTTTATATAACGTAGAACATACACATTAAATTAGGCTGCTTACATCCCTATACTTATAGCATTTACCATGATAAAACGTATTACATTTAACACATCATCATCATGAATACCCTTTATATGAGTTTTTGTATCTTGAGGACCATTCAATAAGACAATTACATTGAGACATAGTTTCGTAACTTTATTCTTTAGAACAAAGAATTCTTTCAACAAGAAAAAACTAAAAATAATAACATTATTAAAAAGGTCGAAATCGGGTTAACAGTTCGATCAATTATCGCCGAACTTAAATTTGACTACAGATAGACCGACACGAAGCCAAATTTGTGCCTGAATACAAAGCTTCCCTAAATATATTATATATTCCAAAATAAGATCACTATAGCATCTATGAGCAAGATAGAGTTAGAACTAATGATGATTTTCTCGACTGTCACCATGAATTTCCGACTTATTCTACAATTTTTCTCGACCATGTTTCTGAAATCCTGACAGGTAGACACCCTGTATAATGAATGTCATTGACCATCAAAAATTCACCACTGACGGATACTTCACAATCTTTTTGCTCGGGGATATAGTCATGTATGACAATTGAGAGAGTCTCCAAAAAAGCAATGAAAATTTTTGGTGGGATGACTCATGTAAAAGGTAAAACTAACGGATAATATACTCACTCGTTGAATTCTGGAGTACGCTGCATTATAAATAAATATGAGACAAAAAATTGAGTACTACTTTAGTTGTTCATCGGCTACAGCTGAACAACATGAGACGTTTCCTTATTGGCCGGAATAATAGGAAAGAAACTATATAAACTGAGTGGTTTTCCTGTCTCAATCCCTTTACAACTGATAAATACTTAATGGCGTGATTGGAGATGAAGGCGTTAAACAATACGGGAACTGCCACCTGTCTTAGGAGGATGGTTCAGGAGGAATCAATGTAATTGTGAACAGCAATTTTGAGAAGGTTCACTTCCGGTATGGATATTCCACATTAAGGCAAACAAACAAAAAGTAGATCTGGATTCTCTCATGTTTTTCCGTAAGATGATAATCTCAAAGCACTTCCTGATCAGTATCTGTAAAAATACCTCGAGTCCGAACCAGCCCACTGCACTTTTCCCAGAGACGACATTTACAAAGGGACAAAGCCGGCTTTCACACCCTTAGCAATTGCTATAGAAATGGTAAAGGGCAAAGGTGGTGTCGTAGACGAAGGCTATCTCCTATATTCAGTTCACTGGAATTGGAGCAATTATTTGTCTTATATAACTTAGAAATATGTGGCCTACATTCAGCGACATTACCGTCAATGTGATATGGTTGTCTTCGGTATTATTCCCATGAAGAAAATAAAAAAACTACAAAAGTAGGGAAAGAGCTCGTCGTTCACGGCTATACGGGTATATTCCAAGAGCTCGGGAAAAAGTCAGTTATTTCATCCCAACCTTTGATGACAGCAATGGAAAGTACGTATAGTTAGTTACTAGTGGAAATTAACGGTTCTGCCAAGAGTTGGAAAAAATGGTGGCAGTTTCAAAACGTCAAAAAAAAAAATAATATTTCATTGGAAGCTCCATATATTTTCCAGTTGTCAGTGAATTTATTTTGGGAAAACTATATCTCAGAAACGATTAAACGTATATATATCTATTAGCACTCAAATTAAAGTTACTTTAATGTGCTATAAAGTAATTTATAACGTTTATCTTCGCAGGAGTAGTAGTTTTCATAATATTTTTCAAAATAAATTCACAAGATGTTGATTTCTTGTTGTTCGGGCATAATGATTGATTTATGAAAAAATATATCTGAGAGACCATTAGATGACCAGATGCCTGCCAGCACTCAAAATAGCTAGTTCAATATACTATAAATCAGAACATATTTATCTTCGTGGGAGGAGTAGTTTCCATGATATTTGAAACTGAACAAGAATTTTGCATAAAATTATGCCCGAACAACTAGAAATAAATTTATTTATCAGATATCAAGCTTTTGATCGAGTCTGGCATCCAGGTCTGCTCTATAAACTTCGTCAATTCCTACCCCCAACATATTTCCTTATAATCCGCTCCTACTTCACTGATAGAACCTTTAAAGTAAATCATAACCTAGCCTACTCATCTCTCTTTTCTCAGTCCGCCGTTGTTCCTCAAGGTAGTATCTTAGGTCCCATTGTTTATACGGTTTATACAGCTGACATCCCAACCCACCCTAACACAGTGCTAACAACATACGCTGATGACACAAGTATACTTTCTGTAAACAACGACCCAACTAATGCATCACAAACACTACAGGCACACATAACATCTATTGAAGAATGGTGTAAAAACTGGAGAATCAAAATAAATCCTCACAAATCCCACCAGATCACCTTTACTCTCCGCCGTAAACCTCTGCCCTCTTGTCCTACAGTAACCTTTCTGAATACACCACTAATGCCTGTTAAACCGATTCGATACTTAGGACTCCATCTTGACAAGAGACTTACTTGGAATCCACACACAAGACTGAAACGACAAGAAACTGCTCGTAGATTTCAAAGATTTTCAAGTGTATATGAAACATACTACATATTTACCTATTGTATTATTTTGTACAGTTGTAAATTACAATAAATAAATAATTAAAAAAAAAAAAAGTTATCAGATATCATGAAAACTACTACTCATACGATAAACGACATAACCTACTTTATAGCCCATTAAATTAGATTCAATTTGAGTGTTAATAGACATTGTTTTCCACACTATTTCCGAATAAGAATAGGAGGGGTTCAGATTTAATTTTTTTTTTTGATTCTTCTAAAATTCTATCATTTTATGTATTTTTGTCGCAATGAAGTTTTAATCGGTTAAGTTGAATATCGATTTTAGTTTCGTTTGTTTACTGTCCAACGTATGGAATATTTAAAAAAAAAAAGTCTAACACTTAAACTTTTGGTTTTTAGTTATTTCACCCCAATTTTTTATTAATTTAATGAAAACTATGTATAATTGCTAGTCAAAACTGCCAATTATAGGTAGAGGAATAAACAATAGCGGCTGTTTCAAAACCTTAAAAAAAAACATTAATTTTTCATTCGGAGCTCTATATCTTAAAAACTACCAACAACAATAGAAAATCTAAGAGATCATAATTTAAAGTAGAGTAAATTTGCTAAAATATAAGCCCTAATAGAGCTATTTACGTCCAATAATTTGCGAGATAAAGCTGTTTAAGAAGCAATATTTCATTAAAATGTTGTACAGAATGTATTGAAAGATCAGTAATTAGTGAATTTATTATGATAAATCTTATTGGCCGAACAACTATAAATTAATTTATTTTAGCTACCAATGATACGGCGAGAGGGATGCGCTGGGATATTTTGAGCTCTGCTCTACCCCTCACACTTGGGGGATAGAGTGTGTTCAGGGATCCTCAGGTCGATTGTGTAAATATTAGGGGTATTCATGATGTTGTGTTAAATGTTATATGTTTTACCGTGTTAAATGTTATAACTATAGGATTGTGAGCAGCCCTATTTGAAGTCATGTTAAACGTTAAATGCACAAGAGCCCCTAGCGGATTTTCTCAGCAACTTGTTGTATAAGCCTTTATATTTATAACCTTCCTTCCAGACCCTCATGTTATTGTTTACTTCAGTTTTGATTTAAGTAATTAATTAAAACATGCCTAGAGTGAGTGAAGAGTGGAATTTGTGTGAAAGTTTAGCTTATGAGTGTCTTATTGATCTTCAAACTTGTGAAGAAGAGAATGAAGATGAGCTAATTGACAACTGTATTGAAAGTCACAACAACTAATATGGCGGCGATCTCAACTGGTCTATTGTGTGACGTCATTCTCGATTTAACTGACCAAGTAACAGACTCTCAGCCATGTTAAATGTTATTTCGTTTCACCACGGCAAAAGAAGGCAATTTTTTTCCATTTAACACGAGTTTTTCCATTTAACACGCTTTAACATAGATCATGAATACCCCTATTGTATATAATATTTTATTTATTTATTTTTCATACAGATAGTTTGATTATGTTCATCTTGTCTATTCTTTTGTTTATATATATTTTAAGAGTATATATATTTTAAATGTCAAGTTTTTTTTTTTTATTTTAGTATGTATGAGATCATTCATCACTATTACCTATTGCCCACAACAGTGTGGCAGATTGTAATATCCATCAATAAATAAATAAAGCTTTTCCCAAATAAATTCACGGATTATTGATTTTTCGCTATTTCGTTCTGAATTTTTGCTTTTTAGAAAACTGTTCCATGGAAACTATTGAACACAGCTCAATTAGAGTTCATATTTTAACATATTTACTTTACTTTAAATGTTGTTCCATCAGGTTTTCCAGAGTTGTAGGTAGTTTTAAAAATATGGAGCTCCTAATGAAAAATTGTTTTTTTTATAATGTTTTGAAACAGCCGCCATTTTTTTTTATCCCCCTACCAACTTATAGAGAACCATTAATCTTCACTAGTATCTATACATAGTTTTCATTGAAGTCATCAAAAATTGGGGCGAAATAACTTGATTGTAGCGTAAAAAATCCGGGAACTTTTAAATGATTCAGCATGTTTACTATGAGGATCTAATAAGCGAAATTCAGGATCAGAGAGCTGATAACAGTTATTTCTGGACTGGATAGTAATGTCATTAATAAGGTGCTTTTATTTTAAGCCCATTAATAGTTCCGATAGTTTGATTATGTTCATCTTGTCTATTCTTTTGTTTATATATATTTTAAGAGTATATATATTTTAAATGTCAAGTTTTTTTTTATTTATTTTAGTATGTATGAGATCATTCATCACTATTACCTATTGCCCACAACAGTGTGGCAGATTGTAATATCTATCAATAAATAAATAAAGATTTTCCAAAATAAATTCACTGATTACTGATTTTTCGCTATTTCGTTCTGAATTTTTGCTTTTTAGAAAACTGTTTCATGGAAACTATTGAACACAGCTCAATTAGAGTTCATATTTTAACATATTTACTTTACTTTAATGTTGTTCTATCAGGTTTTCCAGTGTTGTAGGTAGTTTTAAAAATATGGAGCTCCTAATGAAAAATTATTTTTTTTATAATGTTTTGAAATAGCCGCCATTTTTTTTATCCCCCTACCAACTTATAGCAGAACCATTAATCTTCACTAGTATCTATACATAGTTTTCATTGAAGTCATCAAAAATTGGGGCGAAATAACTTGATTGTTAACTTTTAAATGATTCAGCAGTTTACTAGGAGGATCTAATAAGCGAAATTCAGGATCAGAGAGCTGATAACAGTTATTTCTGGACTGGATAGTAATGCCATTAATAAGGTGCTTTTATTTTAAGTCCATTAATAGTCCGAAGTAGTATAAAAATTAAGTTCCGTAAATTGAAATGTGAACATTTGTAGTTGTGAAAGACGGATAGTAAAAACGCCGGATACCTGTATCTAAATCAATCCATTGCTCAATATGTTTATAGGCGTTCAATTAGCGGCGAACAATACATGTGCCGTTGAATGCTACTGCGAAGAGGAAGGAACTACCGGAATATCTGCACCGAAGTTCTAGATTAACAGATATATGGAACTGGATTATTGAATACACTACATGAGGGACTTGCATACACATTTTTCGTCATAAAATACGATTTATTTTTCTAAATGCAGTAACGGTTATATGTTTGTATTTTTCGAGTCATTTGTAGTGATATCACTAAAAAAGAAGAGCTAAGAGAAGAGTGAGATCTTACTATGTCTGATGTTTGTATATAATAGATGAACTTTATAAAAACAGCAGCGGTTAATTCCGCTATCTGGGGTTCTAAATGCGTTACTCATCAACGCTTAAGATGGTTGAGGATGGATGAAAGAATAGAATGATTGCTAAAGAAGGATATGTTGGGAGAGGAATAGGAATTACCATGGATTCTTTTGGCCGTAGTAGCCATGTTGTTTAATGTTTACTGTTGAGACTAAAATTTCCTCTCCTTAAAAGAAGGCTGATGTAACCTAACCTAACGTAAACATTGTGGACAAGTGGCCTACACTCGAGAACATGATAGTCAATACTGACTACTTCCAATATTCCATCTGCAGCCAGGCTCCATAATTATTACCCACTCACCATACTTTGGAACTTTTAACAAAATAAAAATACAAAACATGTTAATCAGTAGATTTAGATTCGTCGACTTATTTTTTAAAATGTATGCTTACAATTCATTACTATATCCACAATCCTACCTTGATTAAGATTAAATTAACTTTTGTAGTTACATATTTTAGTATTCTTTTTTCTGATTTTATCAGAATTATTATAAACAAAATAACCTTTTTATTTTTTTAATTTTATGTGATCCACTGGCTCATTATCAGTAACGCAGTTAGAGGGGTGCGCTGGAATCTCAAAGACGTCTAAGCAACCCCTCACACGTGAGAGAGTGTGTTCATTCTTTATCCTTCTGTTTGTAAATATTTAGAGAGAAATTTTATTTATTTTTATATACTCTTTTTTCATTTATTTACTTATTTTTATTCGTATGTTATTTTAGTATGAATGTGATCAGTCGTCACTATTACCTATTGCCCAACAACATTATGGCGCATTGTAATATCTATCAATAAATAAAGTTTTGAATTAAAAAAAAATAAATATGAGAGTATGGTATACGTTAATAGTTTTTTTGTACCTGAACTCTCAGCGTAAATTATTTTTGAGGGCCAGATTTAGAGAGGAAAAACGTTTAAAACAATATAAGATGCGGGAACATTAAACTTAAATTTTAAATTTTCGAAAATTACAGAGAAATGATATGAAATATTCAATTTTTTTGTCACAAAACATGTGTTTTATGATACTATTGATGATCATGATATGTTTTTTTCTGATTAACTAGATAAAACCTCCACTATAACATTATAAAATCCATAAGATTAAAAATTGTCCATTTACAGTGAATTATTTGGATCTCAAAGCATTGATAGCCGCATATTTCATTTTTATTAGGAATATACCTGGATTTTTACAAAATTTATCCTGCCACAATAATTAGAATAACTTAACAGGATTCTAATGTGATTTTTTTTAGCAAAATCTATAAACATATATTTATATATATAACAAAAAACAAATAAACAAAATGAATACGAGACAACCATTCGACGAGATTTAGACTGATACACAGAGATAAGAAAAGACCAGACGGACAAGCTATAATAGTAATAGATCTTGTTACATGTGCACCTAGCCTCAGCTATCTTTAAGGGTCAAGGCAGATGGCCAAAATTGATTGTTTAGAACCGGTCTTAATTCTAATCTTCGACCTTTTTTACTTATTCCTCAGATCCTTCTTCCACTTCCACCAGGCTATTCCTCACATACCTTTACCAATATAAGCATCCTACCTACTACCCTTTTTCCTGTCTCGTGGAAACATTCCACCATTATCCTTTTCCTAAATCCCGGCGAACCTTCTAACAGTATAACATCTTATAGACCACTTAGCCCAGAAAAGGTTCTGCACAAAAGAATTCTGCCCATATTAGAATCTCATAGTCTACCTTCCTATGTAGGTTTCGTTTGCGACGTTCCATGGTTCAATAAGAACTTCGTGATGTTGGTCATATTTTCATATTTCTTTGGGTCAGGAATGCAACAATATTTTTCGGGTGCATTTCTGAACATTGCACAGGCTTTTCATCGTGACACACTAGATTTCTCTTCAAGCTTAAAATCTATTTACGCCAGTCCTGATACCTAGTCAGACCTTTTTTTTATGACTTCTTCCTGGTCAATTTTGACATACGTGGGGGAGAGTATCTACAGGTTACCACCCAATTCTAACCATGGTGGGTCAAGTTTTTTTTACTGCTTCTTTCGAGTTTGCTATATAGTCCAAGAGCCGGGAAGAAAAAAAGGCAGTTATCTCACCCCAATTTTTTATTACTTTAATGAAAACAATGTATAATTACTAGTCAAAACTGATGAACCTGCCAAGTATAGGTAGGGGGAATAAAAAATTACGGCTGTTTCAAAACCTTAAAAAAACATTAATTTTTCATTCGGAGCTACCAACAACACTAGAAAATCTAAGAGGACATTATTTAAAGAATGATAAGCCCTAAAAGAGCTATTTAGGTCCAATAGGTCTCGAGATATAGCTTCTTTTTAAAAGGCAAAATTTTCTTAAAAATCTTCTGACCGATTAATAGTTAGCTAATTTATTTTGAGAACTTAATATCTCAGGAACTATGAGATGTACAGATGTCTATTAGCACTCAAATTAAAGCTAGTTTAATGGACTATAAATAAGTTTATGACCTTTACCTTCGTAGGAATAGTAGTTTTAATATTTGCTAAAATAAATTGATTTATAGTTGTTCGGACAATAAGTTTGATTTATGAAAAACTTCATTTCAATCAAGAAACCATTGGACGCCTATGCCCTCTACTTATACTTGGCAAACTCATGAATTTTGACTAGTAATTATGCAAAGTTTTCATTAAAGTAATAAAAAATTGGGATGAGATAACTGCCTTTTTTCTTCTCTTGGGCTCTTCTGCTAACAGTACAGAATTGGCCAACTTTATTGATAGCCAGAGACGCAGGAATCTTCTTCATGCGTTTTCCTTCGTAAGGAAGACTAACTTGGTTCGCAGTTCCCCAGGCAGAATGTAAATATAGTAAATAGGAATAAATGTGTTTAAGATGTTATGTAACTTTAAGTTTGTTTTTGTTTTTTGTTCCTACTTTTTATTTTGGAATCATTTAATTTATATATCTGTTTAAATATGATGTGAATGAAGTTTAAAAAAGGTTAGTTTCGATATTTGTTTTTGAAAGTAGGAAATTCAACTAAATAAAAAATGAGCCAAGACTTGTATTACAAGTGTTAATTAACGTTTAATTAGAAATAAACACTGGGCATTGCTCAAAAGTCTAGGTTTCGAAATAACTAAGCACTTTTATTTTGGAAAAGTTCTTGTTCTAACTTAATCTTTTTCTTATAAATATTATTGAAACTTTTTTTTTTAGTACTTTTATCATAAAATTTCTTCTAAGAACGTTCTAGCTAGAACTGTAACATAAATGGATGTTTCGTACTGTAAAAGTTCCCCAAAGAACATTTTAGTGAAAAATTTTAGAATTAATGTTTTTATTATAAAAGTTTTATTCAAATTTGTTTTTCTGTCACATCTAATTAGTTTTCATACTGATTATACGATTGTTTAATCATTTTAATAAGTTTTAGAGGTTTTCCTCCGAAGATCCTCCTTCAACTCTTCTGCACAATTATGTTAACATTTTTAAACGCGACTGACTACTCGTATTTAAAATAGTCAACTAGGAACTTCTACTATCAGAATTTTTTCAAAAAGATTTTGGTGGGATCTTGTATTAATAAAACTTTCATAAAAGAGTTTTTGAAATATTTTTATTAAATGGTTCTTTCGATGAAAGTTTTTGTTCAACTTTATTAATTATAAAAGTTCTTGTAAAATAGTTGAACAGAAACTTTTTGAAAAAGTTCAATAAATTTTTCGAACTCTGCTTAGAATAATTATTATAGAGATAACTAATTCGGTTTATTAGAGAAAAAATGCTTTATTCAACAAGCGATGCTGCTCAAATATTGCAATAATGTACAGCATACTGATCAATCTCATTAGATATAATATAAACACTGAGATAAACGAATTAACAAATATGGAATCTTTTTTTTCAATAACTAAGTTACACTACATTTAATTTTTATATTGTAGAAAAAAATATGTCAGTATAAAAAGAAACATACTGACTTGCACTAACCCTTCCCCTCATTAAACGACACTATCACAAGGGGGTAGATATCATATCACTTTCTAGAATCGATTTTTGTGTTTTTTTGTATGAAAAAAAATTATGATGCAGTGTACATAGTGTACATTTGATATGTAAAATCCTTAAAGAAAACTATACAAATCAAATGTTCTGTCATTGAGTTCTCCTAAATAAAATATATTTTTACCCAACAGGTTTCTAAATTAAACTCAATCTGAAAATTATGACAACTAAACAGAATGAGAATGTCAATATTGGTTCTACCACGAATAAATTTTAACCTTTCCAGATGCTGTGGACACAGTATATGTTATGGGAAAACAACCAACGTTGCATCTCTCACTCTTCAATGACACATTACAAACCTCACGGAATAGTTTTAAAACTGGAATTCGAACGAAAATCGCAGAATCTATTTTATTTTCCATGGAAAACCGACAACCTGTACTATATAACACGCACAATTTTCCACTTATCCCTGTTGAACAGATCCGCTACCTGTAACTTTTAACTGAATTTTTATTTTTCTGTTGTTATAAGAAATATTATTTTATACTTTTTCGAAGTGCTTATAAAGAATATCAACCGCCAAGAATACGAAAGTTCGAATCCATTAAATATAAAATTTCAGTTTCTTATGACTTTTCATTTTTACTGTCTTCATTTTACTGTCTACAAACGTACGCACGCATGGACGCATAAACACACACTCAAAACTATTTTGTGAGACTAGGTTATTAGAAATCAGGGAATCCCACAAAATGTTTTTCCGTTGAAAATTCGAATACAAACCCACGTTTTTTTTTTTTTTTAATATT
>NW_027108775.1:372940-394383 GCF_000696795.3 Halyomorpha halys | reverse complement strand
TTCGAATTACAGAATATTCGAGCAAAAAATTTTTTTATAAAAATTCGAAATCGGTTAAAACTGGTTTTCTGGAAAAATTATTATTTGAAAATCGGTTTTCTAAAATGTCGGTTTTTGTATAAACCCTAGTATCTACATCCGTAAGAGAGGGGTTCAAATGCACTATGTTCTTTGTTGGCCGGGACCGGAAATAGTTCGTAAATGAATAATTTCGTTGATGAGGGGGTGTCCATTTAAAGAAGTCTCACTGTATTTCTATACAAATAAAAATAAAATAATTTATTAGATTTATTTTTTATTAATTTACTTGTTTGAAAGTAGTTTAGTTTCTTTTTAAAACAATTTTGATCCTTTTTCTCTCAACTTTATTCTTTTTTAAACATCCGACGTTTCGACCACTCAGGTCATTTTCAAGGATTCCTTATTTTGTTATCATTTTTTTCCCTTTAAAATTCTTAAATGCCGGCTAATTGCCTTTGTCCAATAAATTCTTCTATAAAATTCTTTCCCAAATTTAAAACTTTTATTAACCACTTTTCTTACTATGTTCATTTACAAACTCCAAACAGAACCTACCTTCTAGGTAAAAGGAAAAATATAAAAATGAAAACAAAATAAGGAATCCTTGAAAATGACCTGAGTGGTCGAAACGTCGGATGTTTAAAAAAGAATAAAGTTGAGAGAAAAAGGATCAAAATTGTTTTAAAAAGAAAATAATTTATCTTATATGTACATTGGTACCTATCCTTTTCGACCATCTGAAACAAATCATTTTAATAAAACTAATTTGAAAAAAACGTAAAGGAGAGTTACTACCTTTGGGCTCAAACCTTACCTCGAACAAGTGCGCCACAACCGGTCTGCATCACCGGCATAAATAATGCATGGTCTCAGGCTTGCGACCGAGAATAAAAAGAACTGCGCCTCAAGTTTTATTTTTTTCAGTCAGATACGATTTTCTGATCTTCTGACTTGATAGTGGAAATTCCAAAGCTCTTCAAAAGTAATTAAATGAATCTTCACTGGAATTTGTAAGCTAAAAAAGTTCATTACGATCTAGTGTCAAACGTTAAGATTTTTATGACAGTAATATCAAAGTTATAAGCGTCTAATAGAAAACTGTATCAAATTAGCCCAGAAGCCAATAATGAAATAATACATTTAATGTGAACAACTCCAGTCCGAATCAATTATTTCGGATCGATTTTTAGACTTATTCATTCATATTAAGATCGATTTTGCTAGTGAACTACTTAACACGTGGAATGCTATGGATTATACTAAATTAAACAGAATTTAAATTATTAATTCCCCGAAGATGCGTCTACACATTTGCCAAACTGGAAAATTCACTCACATGCAAGCGTTATTTTTGATCAAGAGCCCAAGAGGAGAAAAAAGGCAGTAATCTAACCTCAATTTTTGATTACTTTAATGAAAACTATGTGTAATTACTAGTCGAAATTGATGACGTTGCCAAGTATAGGTAGGGGGAATAAAAAATGGCGGCTGTTTCAAAACGATAAAAAAAACTATTTTTTCATTCAGAGCTCTATATCTAAAAAAGTAGGCACAATACAAGAAAATCTAAGAGAACGTCATTTAAAGAAGAGTGAACTTGCTAAAATATGAGCCCTAATAGAGTTATTTACCTTAAATAGTTTTCGAGATATAGCTTTTTAAAAAGCAACATTTCACAAAAATGTGGAATGGAACGTACTGAAAGATCAGTAGTTAGTGAATTAATTTTGAAAAATGTATATCTCAAAAACCATTTGACGCACAGATGTCTATTAGCACTCAAATTAAAGCTAGTTTAGAGCTATAAAGTAGTTTAGGATGTTTATCTTCGTAGGAGTAGTAGTTTTCATGAAATTTTCTAAAATAAATTGATGTATAGTTGTTCGGACAAATTTATATTCATATGTGAATATCATAAAAACTACTACCCCTACAAAGAAATGTGTCATGATCTACTTTATAGTAAGTTAAATTTCCTTTATTTTGAGTGTTGGCAGACATCTGTACGTCCAATGGTTACTAAAATGAGGTTTTTCATAAATCAAACTTATTGTCCGAACAACTATAAATCAATTTACTTTAGCAAATATTATGAAAACTACTGTTCGTACGAAGGTAAAGGTGATAAACTTATGTATAGTCCATTCAACTAGCTTTAATTTGAGTGCTAATAGACATCTGTACGTCACATAGTTCTTGAGATATTGATTTCTCAAAATAAATTAACTAACCACTAATCTTTCAGTAGATTTTTAAGAAATTTTGCTTTTTAAAAAGCGATATCTCAAGAAATATTGGACGTAAATAGCTCTTTTAGGGCTAATATTTTAGCAAATTTACTCTTCTTTAAATAATGTCCGTTTCTCTAAACCGTATCTCTCTAGACAAACATGTGAACATCGACATTTGTTACTTTCTATGTTTACTAAGCAGTTGGTATTTTGGATTTGCGGCAAGTGACAAACATAAGGATGAGGCTCAACACTATTGGCTAACCGACCGAAATTTATTGGTAGGTTTTGTTGAGCGTAAAACTTAAAAAATTAAAATTAAAAAAAAGTTATTGAAATTTACCCAATTACTTAGGTAACACCCTTGAACATACGAGTGGTTTCAAGAATTAACTTTTCTCCCATGTTTTATCGAAACATTCGCAGATACCTGGGAAAAGAATCGCTACTTCAAGTTGTAATTCTAACTAAATACTAAAAAATATTTTTAGATCAACCTGAGACAAAATCATAAACGGTAAAAATTAAATCTTTGAGCCTATCCCCTTTGGAGAAAGCATCCCACTAGCCTGCCAACTTGATCTTCGTCACTCAAAGAGAAAGCTAACTAGTGTTTTCTGGTTCATGAGACAGTAGTGATGACGCAAAATGGGCAATAATATACCATCAACACCTTAAAACAACCCAATTTATTCAGGTATTTAATGTAATAATTTAAAAAAAAAAAATCCGATTACACATGTATACTTCGCAAATTTCTAAGCGTTCGAATAAAAATACTTGACCGAAAATTTCTTGAGAAGCACAAATGGTAAGATGAGACAAATAAAGACGTTAAAGTTGTTATTTGTGTTCTTTACTTTGGCTATATATTGATTTTTTCCTCATTTTTTTTTTGTTTATTTAAAAAACAATCTCCATGGTACAAACTCTTCCGTTCAATCGCGAGAAATATTAAATGGCCTTCAGTTATCTTAATATTCAAAGTATTATTCAGCGGGGTAAATGTATAAGATGGACAAAAATAGAAGAAAGGTGGAAAAAAAAGTGTTTACTTTTTTTTATTGTTACGTTCACTCTTAATTTTTTATAGTACAATAAAGATTCAATTAAGAACATTTGTAACACAATGGTGTCCCATAAAAATAATTAATACTGTCAAGTTTAGAATAAAACAGTAAAGTTGTTCGAATGTGTACATTCTTCCCTGCAGTACAAGACATGGAAGTACTCTCCTCTCATAAGAAAAAGAAACACCATTCTTATAGTTATCAGAAGGTGGGAACACTAGAAAAATATTACATGGGTTCATACACACTGATATGATACAACTGTTATTTCACAATATATATAGTGACCAAATAATTAGATAATAGAGCAGGCCATGATTATCCAGGAGGTTTTATTTGGTAATTTTTAGCGTTTGTAAATTATATGTTCTTCCGCTGAGGTCCAACCATTTTTAATTTAAGTGCATGTTTATAAAATAATATAGGAAGAATGATATGTAGAGTAATGGGTTTATGTTGTTTTATCCTGAGTTAGTTGGAATATCTCAGTTACTAATAACCTCATAACAAATCATACAGTTGGAACCAATTTAAACCTAGTTTGACCTTGAAGATGATTCCATTTATACGAGTCCAGACTGGAACACTAGGCCATACAAATAAGTTTCAAATTTTCATCAGGTTTAAAAATGAAAAACGAAGTTTAATATACGTATTTTATTTAACTTAATAAAAAAATATAATTGTAATTGACAATTGTGGCTTCAATTGTAAATTCAAACTTTTAAAACACTTAGAAAATGGTCCTACGTTTCTATATAAAGTCATTTATTGAATTCCTTTGTCTAACATCGTAATTCCAACATGTTTATCTATAATAATATGGAATATGAACCATCAATGAATAGAAAACATCAAATAAGAATTACTTTTTTTTTAAATTACCACCGATGAATAATTTTCTTCATGTACCCATCCAATCGTATTCATGCCCCAAGTCCTTCAAATTTATACATATGAATTTTACAGTCCGGTTATTTTCGATATAAAAAACCCTCTTCACTTCACTGCGTGACTGAAATGTAAACACGTTTTTTTTTCCAGCCGGGAAAATTTTTAGAACCTCTGCATACACATAGCAACCAGCTTAACGACTGGAAGACAGACCTATAAAATAGTTGGCGTGTGCAAAGGTTCACCCGTTTTTTCCCTTTTGCCCGGTACAGAGCATTGCTGGTTTAGCATAGAACTAGTACTAACTTATTTACATCAATTTATTTATTGTAGTTACATATTAGTGCACGATGTTTCTAAAGATTACAGACGACCCTCAGTACAAAACGGGTCAAGAGGCCCTAAGGTGCACAAACGTAAAACTAAATCTCCACTACCTTTCAAAACAAACTGTTTACATAAACTCATCCCAAGGTAATTCGTGAACACTTCATTTGATGATTGTGTGTTATTTACTCCTCAAATAATAAAATTTGAAACTTATATTTCCGAATTTCGAGACTGAACATGTAAAACGGTATAATTCGTAATTGCAGAACTTGCGTATGTAGGGGTCCGACTATATAGAGAAATATTGGATCAAAGTTCGTATTAGTAAACCTTGGTCGACCGAAGCAATAACACCGCACGTCTGAAGAAGCCCATTTAAGGCGACTTCTAATAAAAAAAAATGTGCTGAAGCCACAATTGCACTCTATTGCAGCTGAACGTTTTAGGGGAGTTTCACAAAGGTATCTTGATGATACTGATAGTTGATATATGCTTGGTGTCGATTTAGCTGTTTTTGAAAGGTCCAGCAAATTGTTTTCCTCACTATTTCCGAATAAGAATAGGAGGGGTTCAAATTTAATTTTTTTTTTTTAATTCTTCTAAAATTCTATCATTTTATGTATTTTTTTCACAATGAAGTTAATCGATCAAGTTGGAAATCGATTTTAGTTTCGTTTGTTTACTCTCCAACGTATGGAATATTTTTAAAAAAAAGTCTTACACTTAAACTTTTGGTTTTAAACTTAAAGCATTAACCTTATGCTTTTCAGTGTAGTTCTTTTCTTAATTTTAGGATAATTTATAAATAATTTGAAACTATTTCAACAGTTTTGGCAACAAATTTCTGGGCGTCCCAAACATTTTTATGATTCGCAGATACCCAGAAGCTTGAACCAGTGCTACTCATAATAGTACAAGAGCCCAAGAGGAGAAAAAAGGCAGTTATTTCACCCCAATTTTTTATTACTTTAATGAAAACTATGTATAATTACTAGTCAAAACTGCCAATTATTGGTAGAGGAATAAAAAATGGCGGCTGTTTCAAAACCTTAAAAAAAAACATTAATTTTTCATTCGGAGCTCTATATCTTAAAAACTACCAACAACAAATCTCATAGAAAATCTAAGAGAGCATAATTTAAAGTAGAGTAAATTTGCTAAAATGTAAGCCCTAATAGAACTAGTTACGTTCAATAATTCTCGAGATATAGCCGTTTGAAAAGCAACATTTCATAAAAATGTTGTACAGAATGTATTGAAAAATCAGTAATTAGTGAATTTATTATGTTAAATCTTATTGTCTGAACAACTATAAATCAATTTATTTTAGCAAATATCATGAAAACTACTATTCCTACTAAGGTAAAGGTCATAAATTACTTTATAGTACATTAAACTAGCTTTAATTTGAGTGGTAACAGGCATCTGTACTTTACATAGTTTCTAAGGTATAGATTTCTCAAAATAAATTAACTAACTACTGATATTTCAGTATATTTTTATGAAATGATTTTATTGAAAAGGCTGTATCTCGAGAACTATTGGACGTAAATAGCTCTAATATTTCACCAAATTTACTCTTCTTTAAATAATGTTTTCTTAGATTTTCTAGTATTGTTGGTAGTTTTTAAGGTATAGAGCTCTGAATGAAAAATTAATGTTTTTTTTAAGGTTTTGAAACCGCCGCCATTTTTTATTCCCCCTACCTATACTTGGCAGACTCATCAGTTTTGACTGTACTTTATTTACTAAGTAATTATACATAATTTTCATTAATGTAATAAAAAATTCTTGTACTATAAGAACGGTTTGCTTATTCCCATTCATATCGTTATGTCTCATGGCTAATGAAAATGAAGGAGAAGCAGCTAATGAAAACCATTGTTCTAAAATGTGTAGACAGTGTCCATGCATAATTCTGAGCACAACTTACCACAGGAATAAAATACAATAAATTACAGAACAGCTTGACTCACCTGAAACAGAAAAAATACAATTAGTAAAGGTCAACATAAATTCTCAAACAAGGCATGTGTTTGTATTTGTATAACAATACTTGGGATGACTTTAATAAAATATGAATAAATACATCAAATGTTTATTAAAAAAATTGTGATAAATTAATAATTAGTACTCAGAGCAGAACTTGGATTTTGGTCGTTATTAATTTTAACGACCAAAATCCAAGTTCTGTAATAAATAAAAATAATGAACTACGTAAAATATTCGGACAGAAGAAGAATGAATCAACCGGAGAATTCAGAAGGCTTCACAAAGCAGAGACGGGTGAACTACTCACGGTAAATATAATTCAGGTGACAGCATTATTGAGAATAAGATGGGCTTGAAAGGTTTTATGACTTAGTAAAAAAGTAATTAGAATTCCTATTAAGTTAATAACCACCGACGGATAAACGTCTGAGGTCTGGGGGGATTGCATCAATACTGATCTTGTGGATTTGGGTTAGTGCGGGCGTCATTGGACTGATGTATAGACTGCGACTATCGGCATTGAATCTTTGGGTTCGCGTGACCTTTTATATATTCATAATAAATAAGAATATAATTTTCCCACACCTACAAAATCAAGTCCTTCAGTACACACTAGCCGTAGGTATAACCTTATTTTTTTCAATGCCATGAATATAATGGTTTATCGAATTTAATTAATTTTCAAAATTAAAAAAAAAAAAGAATACCTGAGACTATATTAAAAATAATTTTAATTAAAATGATAATTAATAAAGACACGTATAATTGTCAAAAATTAACTCACAATAAATTCATATACAGAAGAATACAATATTTTATAAAAATGTATTGATTATTTACATTCCATGAAGGCCACTATGGATATTAGTAACATAATTTTAAAAATAAGCTGACAAAGTAGTTCAAGAACTAAGGAACAATGAGTAATTATTTACATGAGGAAAGAATGGATAAATAATTGAATTCGAATATTCACTATACAGACACACAAGAACTTAGTTCATATTTGTCAGGGCTTAAAATCAACTAGATTAGAAAATAATAATAACAAATATTTATTTGTTATAATTAGAATATCTAGAATTAGATCAGACATTAGAATTCTGGTAAGGTATAATTTAGAGATCATTTTTGATATCCATTCATTTATTGCTAGTACTATACTTGCTGAGCCGAGTGAAAATTTCAAACAAATCTCAGGTATGTATTAGCTTTTGAAACATTAGCCATTAAACTTACAAATTCACAAACCTGACTTTACAATCCGTAATTATTAAATATCAATCATACAAACATTATAAACTACTTTATAGTATGTTAAACTAACTTTAATTTTACTGTTAATAGACATCTGTAAGTCCTGTTATTGTATGCTTGAGATCAAGATAACAAAAAACAAGAATTACAAAATTAAAGTTTCTGATCTTAAAAAATTCCGGAATTTGGATATGTCACATCCGATATTTGGGGCTTGATACTAGATTTTATTATTTCTTTCTACAATACACCTAACTTATTTTTCCTAAATCTTAAATTTGCAGTAGTTTTAAGAATTTTACAATTGAAGTTTTTGCTTCCATAATAGGAATAAAATACAGCAAGCTTCCAATAACATTTAAATCATGCACAAAATTTACATTTCAAAGTATTTTAGTTGTTTTTTTGTAGATTCGCACAAATTTGGTATTTATCGACATTATTTTGATTGGAACACGAATTTTCATCTTTTGTATTTCTGCTGCACATATTTCGGTTTTTTACAATACAAAAATCCGATCTCTATCTATAAGTCTTTATGAATATATATTTCAAAACTATATGAAAAACTGAATCATAAATCGCATAGAAAAAATAACTTCATAATAAGGGGATGTTTCGGGGATTGTAAAGCGATGAAGAAATTCATCGTTATTATCGAGCTGAGGAAGTTCAGCCATTGGTAAGTAGAGCGCTTTGCACGGTTTTCTCAGTCTTCGGCCAAGTGACCTCCTTCTGTGAAAGAAGGTCTGCCTTGCAACTTGCCTCAATCGATGTTCCAATAAAGGCCCGTTTAAAAAATCTATTCGGTACCATTAAAGGGCATTTCGGCGAGTACTATTTTTTCGATACATTGTAACTTCTCGACTATGGGAATATTTCATGAGAATCGGTCCAATGTAGTACGGTATCTTACTAACAAAAATACATTGTCATACTACCACCTTGGAAAAGGTTTAGTATAAAAAGTTCTCATTGCATAGTTAACGTTTGAGCTACTTATAGGACTGGTTGTTACAACTTTCCACTAACCAAGTTTTTCCGTAAAAACAAAAAAAAAATGCCCGTTTAGGTAGATTTGTATTTGATTTAATTAGAAATAAGTTTACAATTACTAAATATAATGTTGAGAAATCGACATTGTAATTATTAAAAAATAATTAAATAACAAATATTGAAAAAAAAATTATTAATTTTTTAGGTTAAACGTTAAAGCACAATACTGCTTAGTTTATTTCTTTTTATCTTGTGTGTTTTGAGAGTACCGTGCCCCTTCTTCAGCATCTACAATTTATTATTTTTATTTTTTAAATAAGCCTTTCTAATTTAATTTCTCATTATTTCATAGAAATAAGTCAGACAAATAAATTAATTTTTTTAAAAATATTATTTTGTTTACTCTCCTAATTTGTACCAGAGTATTACTCAGTAATTTACCCAGTAATACTGTAAATTTATTTAAACTTTTACATTCTTAGAGTCTAAATAAAAAAAAAAAATGAAAAAGCAGTTCACAAAATGTTGATATCTGCATATTTAATTTTTTTTAATCAAAAATAGTTAATGGATACGTAGGGAAATTTAGCATCACGTACTAATATTCATTATAATCATCAGAGAATCAATAACTGGTACAATTTAAGGCCATCATCAAAAATGTATTGTTTTTCAATTTTAATATACATTTTATCTTGAACTGAGATCTGCAGTTAAACTTGTGGGGTAGACGATTTAAAAAAATATATATTTTTAATCAGATTGAAATTTCTGTTTCATTAAAAGGATATAACAACTTTAGAATTACACTTACCATTATGCTTCCAGAAGCAATCCAGTAATAAAAGTGTATATATACATTATTTAACAGTTAAAAATAGCACATTTTAAATTAATAAAGTCGAGATCACTTTTTTTATAACCTATAGACATTGTTATCACAATGGTCTATATTCCGAAATGAAGATGTAGTGTTACTAAATTTATGAACGATACAAGAGTTTTTTAAAAATATCTTTCACCTTCCTGCCAATATTCCCTGGTTTCTTTCTGACTCACACGATATTAATAAGAGGGCGAATCTATGTTAACTAAAGAAATACAAAGAAAGAAATTTACTGTAGCAAAAAAAAAAAAAAAAATCACTTTTGACACGAATGTACATCGCTAATAAAAAAATAAATTTTCATAATCAAAAAGATTTACTTATAATTAGCGATTTTTTTTTTTTTGGTTAGTTATAATTAAACTTTGAATTTTTTTTATGAAACACAATTTATAGGTAGGCAACGCGAAGACAAACAAGCATATTTTGGCTAATATTAGCGTCCAATCGCCAGGTCATGCAAGACTATTTACCACTCCAGAACGGCCTTGACTCCTCTGATGGTCAGTCTTACCAAACGATCTTCGGCCATGCCTTGGAAAGTCTTTCTTATGACACGACGTTATTATGTATCCTTGAAGTAATGGATATATCCCTGAAATCTAGGAGTTACAATTAGTTATGCATTCATTTTACTGGTTTATGGTTTTAAATTATGAAAAATTACAATAGACCTGGAAAAATGAATTTAACCTATCTCGAAATATGAGGTTTCATAGAATTCAAAAATCGAAGATTCTTAGTGACAACTGGATCGATTTTTTTTAGATCCGGCAAAAAGTGCAGAGGTCACCACAGGTTGACCTCGACATAATCATCCATTGAAAAAAAAAGAAAAAAAATTGTAGTTTTTATACCCTAATTTTCCGGTCATTTGTGAAGATAAGGAAACAAATATTTTCTTTTGGAATAATTATACAATCGCCGACAAAAAAAGAGTACAAGGGTTATCTATGGAGAAATAATTCGCCGCGTTTATGTTTTTATCATAATTTTTATCTATTTACTTTATTTAAATTTTCTTTAATCTGTAAATATATTATTATTCATTACAAACTGTACATTTCCCCCTCAGGTGTGACAGAATGTATTATTTTACAAGAAAAAAGTTTACTTTAAATAATAAAAAAAAAAGTTAAAAAAAGCTTATTCATATATCACGTAAATAAATACAATGATGATAGATATATCAAATGATGAGCTAATTACTACATACAAGTCGGATATATAAATTTGTTTTTTATTTTGCGTTTTCGTAAATTGTTTTTTTTTTCTGATGAATTCGTAAATTAACCTGAATAGTAAGCCATAAGAAATAATAGGAAATATTTACTAAACCTTTCTTAGGAAAATTTATTAATGCATTTAAAACATACTTTTATATTCTTGTTAAAGGACTGTCGCACAGTTTAAGAAGATGTAAAATTCTTGGCCAAATCCCCGTCCAAAGTGATTTGAACTGCTAATTTATTTCTAAATAAAAAAATGGGAACACTTACGTCCCTACACACTTAACTCTTTGGTCAGTTTAAGTCTTCATTAATGTCTCTATTCGTTACAAATTTTAAATTTTAGTGTAAAGTTAAATTAAAAAATATATATTAATTATAATATTGTCTTTATATTCCTATCTTTGAACCAGGCGCCCGGTTATTAAGTAAAAGTGCCTCTGTGGTAAAGTTGAGCAGGGAATCATTGAATTTTTTTTTGCGTTGATTAAAAATACGACTATATAAAAATCGAAATTGGTATCACTGTTATGGTTTAGGTCAAAATACACTCCAACAACCCAATTTTCTATTTTTTTTTTCTCCAGAAAATATGCATTTAATTCCAAAACATGTAAAAAAAAAATTGTCCAGCTTTAGAATAAATACAACAGGTTTTCTTTGTCATTAAATCAGATTTTATTAAAATTTATTATGATCTTTAGGACTCTCAATGTGAACCTATAATTATTTAACAAAAGTGCGCTTTGATATATTCGCAGAAAAACAAAAAAACAAAAGCTTATCACTTCTAATTCGAAAAGTATGTGTGATATCTAAAAAAAATACTATTTAAAAAAAAATTATATTTAATTTTCTAATACTTGAAATCAGCAGCAGTCTTTTATGTCCAATAATTAAGATCGCTCCCTGAAATTCTGACCGAAACTTCCCCACTAATAAAATAAGTTTTACTTCTTTATGCCCTCCCCTGCCCGCAATCCCGACAACTCCTCATGCAATTAATTATCCACGGCCAAATACAAACACTTCACCACTTAATTTTAATTATTGGACTAAATTTTGGGGAAAATATCAAGGAACAATACTGATTCTGCGAGGAAGATCGTAAATAGTGATGTTATGGCAAATTTATTTAGCTTTTATTCAAGCACAGAACGATGTTTATAAAACCAATGATCCGAATAAATTAAAAATATGTATTTTGGGAGGATTTTGTGGGTAAAATGCATTTTTACTGAAAAATAAAAAAATAAAATCAGGAAATCAATATGGCTTTTTTTACAGTCAATTTTAAGCAAAATCAATGAAGATACGAATTTCTACTTAAGGTTTTACTCAAAAAACTGATGAACATGAACATCCTAATCGAATATACTGTTTTTTGATAAAAACTTTTACAACGTTTCGAGGTAGCAGAAATAAGAAAAGAAATTTTTAATAACTTAAAACGTATACATGGTAGAGAAATAAATACTTTTTTGCTATAAATTTCAGTAGTTTCTGTGAAAAACATTTTTTTCATAGCCTCGAGAGCATATTCAAAATTTGAATTGATGTGAGTATAGAAAAAAATGGTATATTATAAAACTATTAACAACGTTTTATTGCTTCATCCGACTATACACCTACTCCATCTCAAGTTTTCAATCCATACAGGTAAAGGCCAATTCACAGTATATTTCCGTTTCCCTTATACGTTTAGCACGTGTAAATTAATGTTTGTGTCCTCACTTTCCTTTCCGTTTCCTTAAGTTAATTTACACTTTATAATATTTTATGTAAACGTAACGTAAGCGGTATGAAAAAGGAAACGGGACGTATAATGTGAATCAACTTTAAATGGGAGTGTTTTTTAACCAATTTGTTAAGTTCGCTAGCCCAAAATTTGGTACAAAGTCTTACAATATTTTGATCTTTGGAATGATAGTAGGGTCGGATTTCATATATTGAACCATAACGAAAACGAAAAGAACGAATAATTCTGGCGTGTTGAAAGAGAAATTCTTTGATATTGGTAGATAAAACTAAAATTTGTTTTCGTTGGTAATAATCTCATTATTAATTTAAAATTATGCTAATTAATAATTTAATATCACAAATTAAGATTTTTGACAACGTGTGATTAACAGGAGTTAGGTTTGAAAATGAAAAAAAAAATGGGTCTGAAACGTCGTCCAATAGATAACTAAAAGATAAATAGAGTTTTAAGGGTATTTCATTTTTCCCAGTTGTTATATAGTTAATAATAATGTTTTCTCTAGTTCCTTTACTTATACCATGATTAATAATAAGGAATAGAATTTTATGTTTTCACACAGTTTTCACAAAAAAAAATGGGTCTGAAACGTCGTCCAATAGATAACTAAAACATAATTAGAGTTTTAAGGGTATTTCATTTTTACCAGATGTTATATAGTTAATAATAATGTTTTCTCTAGTGCCTTTACTTATACCATGATTAACAATAAGGCATAGAATTTTATGTTTTCACACATTTTTTCCTAAAAACCCTATATTTATGATTCCTAAGAACTTTTAATCATAATTTTAACAATTCTAAACCAATTTTGTTATACATATTTTTAAATATATTACTGTTTTTAATAAGGTGTAGATAGTTGACCGTAGATTAATAATTGGAGAAGATGGGAGGGGGGGGGGAGGGAGGGGGGCGCGGTCAACAAATAACAAGAATAAACAAAAATTATTAAATTACTATGCATACATTTTCGACTATTTTACGTAAATCTTAAAATAAACGTGTTGAACAAAGTTTAAGATCTTAAATTTTATTGCTTGGACATATTACAAGTATGGACGATGGTCGATGATTTGTTTTTTAAAGATGCGTTTCAGTTATAGATTTATTGATGATAAAAATGAGGATGACGAATCAAAATAACCTTTATAATTAAAGTATTTATTTTTCTATTTCAAAACCTTCTTTTGAAGATTAAAAATTTTCATACTGCATTTTATTTATTTTCAGGGTTTTTTTTTAAGCTTAATTACCAAATTTTTGATTTTTTTTCTGTTAAATATTTAAATGTTTTTTAAATGTTTATGTAAAATTAAAAACATATTTACGTACATACTTTAACTTCATTATCACATAAAAATCCCATCCTTACTAACGAAATTCGAAAACAACCGCAGATAGTAAATGGACGGCGAACGAAGATAATGATATGCATAAAACTGAGCTTAATTAAGCAGTCGAAAAAATCGAAAGTGAACCGATTTCCGATAATTTGAGTCCAATACCTCATTAGAAAGTCACCATGGGAACTGAAAGACAGATCATTCTCTCCTCGTGATCTTTCTCACTCCTCGTCAGACTACATTCCTGTTCCGTAGATTACACAAAGATTATTGCTTTAATAATAATAGTAATCTAAATAGATTAAGAAAAAATTAAAACTTCATTCATAAATTCATATTTAATATGTCAATAGAAACGTTTCATAAAATTTTACATTGGTTATAGATGCTTGAATTTGGTCATCAACAGTTGAAGGACGACCCGAGCGCTTTGCGTCTTCCAAGTCCAAATTTCCGGTTCTGAACCGAGCAAACCACTTAGGGACGGTGCTTTCTCCTCTGGCATCATCGCCATACACACAGCAAATTTTGTTATTATTATACTTTTCGGAAATAAAAAATCATTCAATGACGAAAATAATTTTTTTTCCCTTCTATTTTGAGAAAGCAAAATACCACTTAAAGATAAGGAATCTCAGTTGAAACTGATGCATAAAAACATCTTAACTAATTCTTTTTTAGAATATATAAACATTATTGACCAAGTAGCAATGATTTTATAAACACAGAGAAGATTAAATGAAAATATTGAAAAACGGTACGAACTTATTTTACAACCCAATAATTAATTTTAGTTTCGTACAACTTTTCTTTTCTGAGCAAGGCTGTAGACCATTTAGCAAGAGTGTGATATTTGGACTCAAGGATTTCAAAACATGTATTGAAACATTTTACTCAATAGTGACAATCTTCCTTTATTATATATTGTATATATAGGTAGGGGAAAGTAAAAAAGAATTGTCGAAACAGAACTAAAAACAACCATTAATTATTAATTTATTTATTTATTTTTAACTAATTTATTTGTTTATAACTTTACTACTACCACCACTATTTTATATCTACAATTTTATTTATTCATAACTTCGTTTTCTTATTTTTTTTTTGTGTGTGTGCGAACTGAAAATTTTAAAATTTGATGATTCTACAAATTTAAATAAAACTTATATACTAAATTAAATATTTGTAATGGATTAATGGAAAAAAGAAAAATTATGTGAATAACAATAAAATAGTGAGGATACAATAGATAGATATAAATTGACATGGAAATAAACGAAAAAACTTGAAAAATTATGTAATTTAATAAAAAAAAAAAAATACTGTATTATAATATTTAGTTATAATGAAACAAAAATAAACTGAGGACAAAAACTTATTATAGCTTTGTTAATTACTTTATGCTAATATTTATATTTTATCTAACAAGACTTATAAGAGTATGCTGTGTATTATAGCAACTTAATATATTTGGGAAGCATTACTTGTTAAATAAAGCATCTCTCTCTATCTAAAGGTAGATGTAAGAAAAAAAAAGGATATGGATAAATAAATATATAACTTATATTTAAAAATTGTATCGAAAATTTTTAGTGCCATAATTGATATCAAACAGAGAATTGATTCTGTGACCGAGGAATTAAAAGTCATGTTGTTGAGGATGACGCAGACAAGAGGATGGTTGAAACCTTAGCCGAGGGTTGCTGGCTTGAGGTGTCAGGTTCCCTTTAGGAAAATTGGTTCATCTCAGGGTCTCTCACACGTTCGTATTCACTGTCAATGTACTATCTATTTTCAATGTTTTAAAACGGTTCCAGATCAAACCATAACATGGCATCATATGTTATGTAGACAAGAAATTCGTTTATTTTTTCAAATAATTATGTGGTCGTCAATTGTTCTTAATAGCACCTAAGCCATAGAGACATGCAATTTAAGTAATATGAACTACATTGATCAAATTATGCTGCTTGGCTCCTATACAATTCAGACAATAAACAAATTTTTATAGAGACTTAGGGTCTGAAAAGAAATAAATTTCTGGAAGGCACTCTTTTTTTCACATCTTGTAAAAAAACACAGCTTTTATAATAAATAGACCAATGTCTTGAAAGGTCGCTGAGTCTAGTCTTTCTGGTCCCTACTAGGGATGCGACATCGATATCGATGTTTTGAAAACATCGATGTTTTACCCAAAACATCGATATTTTTGACATCGATGTTTTTAAGCCGATGTTTTTAAGCCGATGTTTTCTTAACATCGATGTTTTTAAGCCGATGTTTTCTAAACATCGTTGTTTTGTCCCAATTTTTCATTTTTTTTTTCGAAAAAGTAACTAAATGAAAACCAAAAATTTACAGTATAAATAGATTCCTATCAACAATGTAGTCGAATAATAAAGTACCTCCAACCTTCACGCTATGTCGTTAGATAGAGATAAATTACGACTAGAATAACAACGATGTTTTAGAATATCTTTGCTCAATATTAAAATACCATTACATACAAATCTTTGCCAAAAATACATCGATGTTATTGAACAACCATTTCAGTAACTCAAGGTCTGTTCCAACGACGACGTATAGTCCGGCCAGTCGGAAGTGGTTTTTGCAAAAAATAATGCAACATTTCAACTACAAAAAACATCGATGTTTTAAAATATCGTTACTTACAATATATTACCCAAAAAACATTGATGTTTTTGAACATCAATTTGAATAACATAAGGTCTGTTCCAACGATAACGCATTCTACGCCCTGTCAGAAGTGTTTTTTTAAACAAAGAATCCGACATCGTCTAAAAAAACATCGATGTTTTTAAAATATCGTTGCTTACAATACATTACCGAAAAAAAATCGATGTTTTAAAATATCGTTACTCACAATACATTACCCAAAAAAGTGACCCGCTAAACAAATTCAATATTAGACGGTAATGTGAGATCAGACCATCATTCATAGTCACAGCAGTAGGTCAGTTTACCAATATACTACCAATTTACTATATAAATTAAAAAAAGTATACGAACTCTCTTTTTTCAACTTCCTCTTTATTACCACCCTCTCTGATTTTTTTTTTACCACTGATAAATTCCAGATATAATTCCACCCAAAAGGTTCCTTTCACACGCTTAAGATTTTACTGGTCGGAACATTTCCGGCCGGTAAAAGTTTTGGCGTGTGAAAGTGGTCAACCTTTTTTTTTCTTTTCTTTTTTTTTATGATGATGATGATGCATTGCTGGTTTAGCATAGAATTTGCAGTAATTTATTCAAATAAATCTATTTATTGTAGAAAAATGGTCTTGGTGGTGGTCATGAAAGGAACAAAACACGTTTTTGCAGGACTTCATCAGAACTTGACTGTAACCCGAGCCATTTTTCTACAATCAACTAATAATCTTCCAATAAATTTATTTGTAATAATTATATACTCAGTGTATAGAGTTTTTCAAATTACAGTGGTCTCTTACTAAACCACGGGACAAGAGGAATAAAATTACCCCCGCAATAGTAAGGGAAAGAATTAAATGCAAGTTAATTTGAAGGAGATGTTGCGGTCAAGAAGGTAGAAAAATAGTAATAACTATTTATTTATTTTATCCCGACGCTTCATCCTACGTTGCAGGTCTTCAACAGGTCTATAGGTGGGAGTGTAAAAGGTGATCCTTCAAATGGGAGTTGAAGAAAATAAATAATGAATTACACATCCTAAAGAGTACCAAGTATAACAATAATAAATTTGAGGAAATGTGTCGAATCTGTTAAATTGGAAGTGTCGAAGAAGATATTTCTATTGAGGCCAATTATTTATTATTATAGTTAAGAAGAACTTAGGCAAGATACAAGGATGAAAAGGCCGTTCATAGCCTGAAGGGTCGACTATTATTTCTGTGGCGTTCTCACGAAATGAAAAATTGACCCCCACCATGATTAGAATAGGATGGTAATCTGAAGATAAGCCCCCCCCCCCCGTATGTCAGAAATGACCAGAAAGGGGGTCAAAATAAAAAAGGAAATAAAAAATACATAGAAGGATTAAGGTTGAAGTCGACTTGAAGGCGAGAGAGTACTTTTAAAAGTAGTAGGTTTTTCTGGTGTTTATGTTACATGTAGTATAAGCGGAAAAAGGAGGATTCGTAGGTAGTGTTTTGGAAGAATCAAAAAACTTCCAAGTATTGAAGATCTCAGAGATAAAAAGTTGAGAAAAAATCGATGATAATGACAAAAAAAAATTGAATTTTTCCAATAGCTTCCACATATGTAGAGGATAGTTATAAAAAATAAAAATAAATAAAACTTGCTGGTTCTATGTCAATATATACTATTTCGTATGGTTTGAGTGAAATTGCGAACAACTATTAAAAACCGGTTTCAAGTTTTTATTATGTGTCGCTTTCTAAATGAGAAAGTAAACTGGGGTTTAAAAAGAACGCAATATAGACAAATAGTGATAAACATTATTAAACAATACAATTTTGAGATCTTGTATTTATTATTTACAAGAGATTTTAATTTAACGAGGATCAAGAAGATGTTAGTTTGTGAAAATTTATATCTGAAATACAAAGTTACGGTTAATAATGTAAAAAATAAAATTAGTCGCTTAGGTTGAGCGAAAGGATATTAATAGTTATATAAACAATTTAATTTAAAATGCGATAATCAAGATGTCGAACCATCCAGCGATTTTATTTTGACAGGTGTTCAGGAATCCCATGTGCCTTGAACTTATCCTTGTAACTAACGCCACCTCACATTCTGTGACTAAAATTAACTATTTATTTCTATAGATATATTTTTAGGAGGCAAATTCAAAACTTTGCTCCTTTATTATATGAATTTGAATAATATTTCGCCCCTTTTTCCCATTTTAACAATTTTTTTTTTTTTAGGAAGACAACAAAGATAAATGCGTAGGTTGTTGCCAGAGAAATTTCGCTTTCATACACTTAAGTTTGTGAACACTTTCAATGTCAGCTTTCTCAACATCGTTGGATTACAGAATTGGAAAAGTTAGCTATCCCTCATAGAACGTATTAGCACCATAATTACAGAGATACATAAATTTAATAATAAAAATGTTTGATGCGGTGCTCGCATCACACAGGTTTTATGCAGATTGGTGGAGTCGTGTTATGTTATAGATATTTTTTGTAATTTTCAACAAACAAATTTCTTTTCTGTTGCTATAAAAATTTGTATTTTGGGTAACATAAATTTTATTCCTTCCAATAATACAGTTTAACAAAACATAAAGAAGCCGTAATGGAATCAGGAAAGATCGGGCAGTCTCGGCTTCTCTCGTTCGAATTGGATGTATCTATTTTTTTCCTATAGTTAAGTCTTTAATATTTTGTATTTATCTATTGTTTATTATTGCTGACAATGAGAACTGTTCCAATTTTAATTTATTCAAATAAACAAAATTGAAGGTAATTTAGAGGAAGATTTTTTTCAAAATTCGTCATTTGGACCCTGTCATACTGTTTCAATAAATATAAAACCTAGCTAATATTAATGACCATTTGATGGTAAATTTACAAGCCAGGTTTAATCAAAATGGTTTGCGCTATTTTCGAGGAAGATATGAAAAGTCCATTCTTTAAAGTTCCACTCCCAGTCAGTTGCTTTTATCGAAAAATGTACTGTTGTTCTGTCCCTGCTGTTTACATACAGCCATTTTGACCATGGAGATATTTATTTAAATTATTCCTAAACTCACTTTATCAATCGTTATATGTTTACAATGTTTATATAAAATGAATAATAATTTATGGTATGGCTGGTTGAATACTTCTAATCACTATGACAGCAATATTTCAATAAATATCGTAATTATAACTAGATTTTTTAATGAATTGGAATCGTTCTTCACGAAAATGAATATCTCCTTGTTAAAAGTAATTATTGTATGTGTCCTTTAATAATTATACTGTTTTTTTGACCGATGTATTGCGCCCAATTAATGTGTGAACCAATTAAAATAACCGAAGAAAATAATTATGCATAACTCGATAATTGAGTAATATATAATTAATACTAGTGAACAAATGAACTTGTTTTCTAGTTTAACTTAATTTGCAGAAAGTGCTTGTTGGTAAATGAACAGCAACCAGGCACGCGTACGTGATAAAAATTCATTTAAAAATAAGCTATGAAAATTCCTCCAGTAATACGCTAAAACTTACTTTTGTTCAAGGTCATAAATATGGGGGGGGGGGGGGAGGAATTGGAGGTATCAACTAAATAGTATAGTTTTTAAAAAAATTAAAGCAGTAATGTACGAAATAACTGGTATTGTATTCAGTAATACCACTTTAGACGAATCATAGAATTATTATTATTTTTTTTTTATTGAAAGAAAATAAAAACCAATTCATCTTGAAGATTTAAATTTTAAATAAATTAATGTTTTTATTATACATAAAACCGATTAGGCACTAACACGTATCATAACACAAAACAAATATATATATTATGTAATATAATTTAAATGTTCAATATTTTTAAATACTTCTTGAGATGATTAATGCAAGCAATACTACAGCACTGGCACAACATAGTATTAAATATAAACATCAATTTGATTTCAATAATCCAGAAATATTAGATATAGTTAAGCATAGTAAAAACAGAAAAATAATAGAAGCAGTACATACTACTAAAAACATAGACAAAGCAATTAATTTTAAAACAGACACTAAGACTTTATGCACACATTATATAGACATTATAAATAAATTAACATTTTAGGTTTGTATGTAGTTATAGAATTTAGATTAATTTAATTTTTGTTGTTTGTTATTATATAAAAATTGTTTTTTTAATAAATTGCTAAATTTAGTTATAGTGTCCATCTTTGTGGTAATAGAGGTAGGAGATTATTGTTATATTTTTATCTAGTTGTTATCATAGTTAAAGATAACTTTCAGGAAGGTTGTTATTCTCCTTGATTTAAAAAAAGTATAGTAGTTGATTATTATTAAAAAATATTTCAATTATTGACAATAATATGTTTAATATTAGCATGAAGTGACAAATAAGGAGTTAAAATTATATATTATTAAAAAAGTTAATCAGGTATAGTTTATGAATAATGTGATATAGGGTTAATGTTGTAAGCATATGTTAAATTTGTGAATTTGTTTTCTAGCAACCTGAAGATGTGGGATAACCCCGAAACGTAGTTGTCTGTATAATAAACTAATATATTTAAATAAGGAAGGTTGTGTTCATTCACCAATTTCATACTAGTTTCTAGAAGATCATTAAATTATGATTATCAGATTTTATGACATGATATAAAAGTTGTTCAGTGGCGTGAGAAAATGACTCATATTTAATTAAAAGATACGTAAATTATTCAAGTGTAAATCACTTTCACACTGTTTATGTACGGAATATTTGTATTACAGAGGTTTCTTTAAAA
>NW_027108775.1:361708-372887 GCF_000696795.3 Halyomorpha halys | reverse complement strand
GAATGATAAAAATTAAATATTAAATATTTTAAAATACTTCTTGAGATGATTAATGCAAGCAATGGCTGATTGTATATTCAAGGCTACAAGGAAAGCCTGCGCATGCCTTTCCACTTCCTCCCCGCCCAGTTAAGATTACGAATCTTCTGGTCCTAGAGAACTCGTTGGCGAACCTGAGAAAAGCACCTTCTTACTTTTACTTTAACATTCTCCATACCTTGTTTTATCTTCCTGAGAGTGCAATAGGGTATCTCTAACACATACTCTTCAAGGGTTTAATGCCCGAGTAGGAAAGGTCATCAGGGTCTGAGTCACAACTCCTGGTTGAAGCTAATTGTAAAGAACAGAATAATCTGCATTATATAATAGGAAATAATTTTAAAAAAAGAATGATTTTCGAAACGTTAGAAAGTGTCAAAAAATGATAATAATTACCAAAAATAATAATTACAATAATCATAAATTTACTTTTTATTTCCTTCAAAAAGAGTTCATAAACAAAATTTGTACTCTACATATTTCTACTATTAATTAAATTAGTTTTACAGAATTAAATGATTTATATAATAGATATGTATTTCTAATTCCAACATAACATATTATGATCACTACCATAGGAATTAGATTACTCGATATCGAAACTAAAAATTTCCACGGTGATTACAATATCTTGCCTATGGATCGGGAAGTTTCAGAAAATGCACTTTACATATGTGCACTTTTATTTAAAAATAAAAATACTATTGCCTGTTGAGTTTTTTAAAAAACTTTTAATTTTTTACGTCAGTTCGGCTTATCGAGGAGATTGGATTACCGAGATTTAAACTGTCGAAGTTCCAATAAAATATAAAAAACAAAATTAAATAAACAAAAATAGTTATGAACAATGTATTATTGTTGAATTTTTTGACACCATTTTTCCTCATAAATTTTGTATTTCGATCGAATCGGATTACTGAAGATTACATTAGTTACATATTGTTTATAGCAAGTAGATGCACTTAGCATGCATGTTTGGGAAGAGATCGTAAGCTAAGGGATTTTTATATTGTGCTTTAGATGAGAAGGTGTGATATGTTCCTCTGTCTTTTTATAAAAAAATAATAATAATTATTTCATGTTTTAAACGAAACCTTTGAAGGACAATGTTGTAATAAAATTAGAATAATTTACGGCAATTTATTTTTCTGTTGATAACATTAGTAGCTCTAGGTTACAGGTAAAACTGACTAGTGTAAAAGTAAAATTCTAGTTATACACCAACGTTTTTTTTTACAAATTAATAGTTTCCTTGTAAGGCTGAGAAGTCTGGGGAGCGGCATCCTTTACGAAAAGGAAATAATTATAATCTTTTCAAAATAAAGTCGGAAGAATTGCAATGGATGCTTCTTGGTTTGTTAGAAACAGCCAATGGCATCGGGAATTAAAAATAGAGACAATAGAGGATTACATAAAAAAAAAGTTCCACTCCCATTTACCAACAGTTAAAGGAGCAGTGACCTAAAACTTGGGAAACCCAACCTCAACCCGAAGACCGAAGCCCAGACTAATGCAGGACATTCCGTTATGAGTTCTGTTATTGTCACTCAAAAATTTTATTTTATCTTAACTTCTTATTTTTTTTCTTCTCTTCATCTTTCTCTTAAATTCAATTTTGTTTTTCCATTAGAAGTCAATTATTTATTTTATTAAATCCATTAATGTCATTGTTTTTGTTATTAACTTTACTTTTATCTTCTATTAAGAATTATTATTTTAATCTATTTATTTTATCTTAATTTTTTTTTATTTATAACTTCGTTAAAAAAAAAATTAACCATTTAAGGCCTACCAGGCCAATCTGGTATTAAATAAATAAATAGTTTCCTTATCTTCAACCAGTAGCATTATATCTAATCTGTAATATTATTTTGCAACAGCTGCTAGTATTATCAATAGAAAAATAAATATTAGTTTATTAATTCAAATAAGATTAAAACATCAACCTTCCAAGGTTGAGTTAAAAACGGTAAACAATTAAAGAATTTAAAGGAGAAAGTGAAAGAAACAAGCTGAAATGTCTATTAACACTCAAATTAAAGAATTATTAAACTATTATAATAATAAGTCAACAACTACTAAATGAAGATATTGCTAAATAGACCATTTTTACACAATTCAAATAATTGCATAAATAGTCTAAATTTTAGGCTCCGTCAAACAAGACATGAAAATTAAAAGAAAAAAAAATTTAAAAATACTATTTCTAGCACCCATGGTTTTTTTTTTTTTTTTTTAGTAATGCTTTTTCTCGTTTTGTTTTTTCAATTTGTCACATCTGGCAAATCAGAAGCAACACATATGTACACCATTTTCCCAGGGATAAAAAAAAAAAATCCGCATATCAGTATAAAAAAGAAAAAGAGAATCATGACAGCTTCTAAAGAAACAGTGTTCTCGTTGTACTGTCAGTGAAACCACTGTTATTTTGAGGGAGTGATGTTGTCACTACCACGCTTTAATTATCAAGTCATTCCCTTTTGATGAACGCACCAAGGGTGCTTCGGTGAGAAAATTTACTATCTGATGAAATTTAAAAACATTACATGATCCTTATATTTGAAATTCATCTATCTGAATATTTATCAAAAGAAGTCATAAGCAGATTAAAGGATTTGGCGACGTAAGTGGTTAGTAAGGTTTCTTATTATGGCTTCTTCGCCAGCAATGAATATGTGGTTTTCACATCTTTAAAATTAGTCAACTAGTGTGTAATATTGTAATAATAATATAAAAATCATAAATAATACCTATTGTTATTAATATATTTTTTAACAGTTAAATTACAAACAGAAAAAAAAGTGATTGGATGTTAGAAAATTTAAGCCCAGGCTGCTGCAGGACATTCCGTTATAAGTTCTATATTTATCAGTTCTGTTATTGTCACTCAAAAATTTAATTTTTTAAATTAATATATTTTTTAAGAGTTAAATTACAAACAGAAAAAAAAGTGATTGGATGTTAGAAAATTTAAGCATGTAAAGGAATGAGTCAATTCTACTAAATAAGGACCAGATTCATTTTATAAAAACCCAAACGGAATTATTTATTTTATTTAATTACTTCCCACTTTCAACTTATACCACGTTTTCTGGCCCTGCATCAATGTTATTTGTACAACTGGGAACATATATCGGCATTTCAAAGCAGAATATACTATTGTAAATAGGAAGAGTTGAAGTTATTTTTACATTTATTTTCTTTCCCGTGAAAATTGGTCTTCATTGTTGAGAGTAGTAATTGTAATAGTCATCATGATAATATTTAAATTATGATGACAGATTCTTAAGAGAAATTGAATTCACATAAGTACTTGACAGACTTTTTTTAAAGATTTTTTAATAATTCGGAAATATTTTGTTCTGTATTGATGTAATACATAAATAATTTAATTAGTAAACCTATACATAATAAAATAATTCCCGACATTTTTGAATTTTATCTGTGTATTTTTCCACCACGACAGCTTTCCAGGTTCATGGAAATCTTGGATTCTCTGACTTTTTCCAGAAAATGTTTTTTGAAATATCCAGGCCTATGCAATCTACATTACTAGCCATATTTGTGCATCAAAGCTGAAATTCATAGCTCTACAACTCAAGTACAAAGATAACTGTTGTCGAAATATTTTTATTTACATTAAATACTTTTTAAAAATTTATTTATGGATATTTATAACTGTATTTAAATATATACAACGTAGTACAGTAGGTCTGTTAGTTATACAATGGCATAATCTACATGTGAAGAATCTACCCATTTATAGAACTCCAATACCATTTCTAGAGGAGAACATTTCGAGATAATCTTCTTCTCAGACGCCTAGACTGATTATGAGGTAAAGAAGGAGAAGCCAGGTTACAAACTAGGGGATTAGGGTGGTTGGGGAATTTATCTTGGAAGGATTGGTATCTGGTTCTGGCCAAATCGGCAACATATGGAACACTGAGGTCCTCATAGTTGAATTGATTCATGACAAAGGGGCATTAAGGATTTGACGAAGGATTTTGGATTGTAAGAATTGGATACAAGAGGAATTAGATGGTTTAGTGAAGCTCCAAAGCTCAACTCCGTATGTCCAGATAGGCCTTATAATAGTCATGTAGATCAGTCTTTCGTAATTAATTGGAAGTTTAGACCTTTTGTCTAGTAAGTGCTGTAATAGTAGTAATCAGCGAACAGTTTTCTGTCTTTTCAGTCTTGTATGAGGATTTCACGTCAGCTGTTTGACCAGATGTAGTCCTAAGTAGCGGATCTGTACAACAGGAATAAGTGGGGTATTATTAAAGGATACTGTGTGGCAGAATGACATGGGTTTATGACGGGGGTAAATGTGATTTAGTGCATTAAATACTTAACATGTGAAATATAATTCTTAAATCACTGAGATTCCATTATAACGATGAATTTTGAAATTATATACGATTCTACAGTTTAGAATTTTAATGTTACTAAAAAATAGAGGAAAAGTTTGTAATATGGAAACCGATTTTGTTTTTAAGTGATAGCTCTCCTATTGTGTTTAAATTTATGATCTGGGTGGATTCCTAAACTAAATGAGTAAGCACATTGAAGGTCATTTATTAGTTTTTAAGTACCAAACGATCATAATTCTTTGGATCATAAGTGGACTTCTGGTTAGGGTAATATGGACCCCTACCTCTTAAGTAAAAAAAAAATTATAGAAAAAACAAAATGAATTAATAAAACATAAAGAAAAGTCTTTAATACAGAATCACTTTCTTTTATTGCATATATTGTTTTAATAGAAAACAAAAAAAAAATTAATTGATATTTTTGGGCAATGTATAATTTTAATTTTAATGTAATGTATGCTGCCATTATACATATAGTACAATCAAAAATAATATTTGAAAAACAAGTATTTGTTTTATTTATTTTATTTTATACCAGATCGGCCTGGTATGGGCCTTACATGGCTGATATAACCGTTATATTATATATATATTTTTTAACAGTTGGTTATGGCGGGGGGTATAGTCTCGTACAAATGATACCCCCAACTATCTACAATGTTGTTATTAAAAGAAGAAAAAGAAAATAAATAGATAAGAGTAATGCTTCTTAATAAAAGAGGAATGTAAAATTAATAACAAAAAATAATGATATTGGTATACTTAAATAAAACAAACAATTGCCCTCTAATAGCGAAAAGAAACAAGTAATCCATATCTTACTTAATTTAAAAAGAATATTAGAATTAATGTCAAGTAATACATTCCAAAAATGTTAGGGTAAAGAGTAGTAGAAAAAACCCAAGATCGCCGGTAAGTTGAAAAATAAAATGCAGTGCAAAGTAATTATTAAAACTAACCTCTCAAAACCACAATCTTTTCAAAATAAAGTCCTAAGAATCGCAGATAATGCTCCTTGGTTCATAAGAAATAGCCAATTGCATTGCGAATTACAAATGGAGTCAATAGAGGATTATTTCAAAAAACGGTTCATGAAGTTCCACTCCCAGTTGCCGACAGTTAAAGGAGCAGTGACCTACAACCTGGGAAACCCAACCTCAACCCGAAGACTGAAGCCCAGACTGCTGCAGGACATTCTTTTATAAATTTTTAATAAATATAAAATTAATTCGTAGTCACACTACCTCTATTTATTTATTATTATTCATTTTATTTATTCTTTATTATTATTTTTTCTCTTTTCTTCTCTCTTCCCTTTTTCCAATTAACTTGTTTCTTTTTACTGTTAGAAGGCAATTGTTTGTTTTATTTAAGTGTACCAATATCATTATTTTTTGTTATTAATTTTACTTTCCTCTTTTATTAAGAAGCATGAGTCTTATATATTTATTTTATTATTATTTTTTTTTCTTTTAATAAGAACATTTTATATAGTTAGGGGTGTCATTTGTATGACTATACCCCCTCATAATCAACCGTTAGAAAATGTATATAATATATAAGTTATAACAACCATGTAAGGCCCAACAGGCCGATCTGGTATAAAAATAAAAAAAAACCTCTCAAAAATACTTAAAAATTTGCAAAGTCTCTCAAATAGACTCAATGTGTGGTAAACAACTAACTTCATTTAAAATCCCTTGTTGGGAGCAGAATCTTCGGACTACATGGAAAGCCTTCACGATGATAAGTAGGGCCCTTCTTTTCTTCCTATTTTTTTTTAAGAAAACAGAAATATTAGGGGTATTCATGATTTTTAGTTTAACATGTTAAACCGTGTTAAATGGAAAAACTCGTTTGTGTTAGTATTGTTTTAGATATTTTTATAACAAATAAAGTAATGTATGACAATAATTATATTGTAATGACAGTTGTCAATTAACTCATTCTCTTTCTCACAATTGAGATTAACAAGGCACCGGGTGGCCATACTTTCACACAACTTCCACTTTGTTGAGGCATGTTCTAATAAATTACTATAATCAAAACATAGAAGTAAACAATAACATGAAGTTTTGGAAGGAAACTTATAAAAGTTATAAATCAAGTTGCTCGGAAAATCCGCTAGGAGCTCTTATGCATTTAACATTTAACATGACTTTAAATAACTCGCAATCCTATACCTAAAACATTTTACATTTAACACATCATGAATACCCCTATTTTGTTTGAGGAAACACGTTTTTTCTTATTCTATTTAAATCTGATTCAATATTTTCAATCTTTAAAAATAAAATTAAAAATTAAAAAAAATATTAAATAATATAAATAAAATATAAATGGGAGGACCAAAGCGGGTATATAAATGGCAATACGTTCAATTCAAAGTTGTGTTTATTTGAATCCTCACCTGCTATTATATAAAAAACCGCCATTCTTTCGAAAAGATGTGAAAAATCGATTCCGTAATGTGACAGTAATTTTAATGAAAAAGTTTCCGTTTTTGAGCTAGGCTGACCAGGCTGACGCGCACGCAAACACACAGACATACACACCATTTTGCTGGAACTCAAAACGTGTATTTCCGTTGAAAACACGGATCCGAAATTTTACACGATCAAAATACATTCCCTTATTATTTATTCCGTACATAGATAAGTAAAAAGTTTTAAAAAATTGAAACGAAATTGAAACTTAAACCAGAATGACATCTAAAACACATTCATTCACATAACGAATTATTAATGTGTTAAAAATGTGTAGTAATAAATTATTTCTATTTTATTGATATTTTGGAGTTTCAAGTAATAGGAATATAAATTAATAATCATAGTACAACATAAAATTAACTAACAAAATATAGTAATATGAATGTGATTATATTAGTTTTTTTATTGAGTTGTATTACAGTCATATACATTCAGATACCAGTAATAGAGATAGGAGACATTTAAAGAAACACATTTCTCACTTCATTTACAGAAATCTATGAATTAAATATTAAAAAATAAATAAAACAAAGTACTCATAAAACCTAAAGTAAGATATCATATTAAACATATTCATTCCTCATACTACAGTTAATATGTTATAAATGTGCGGTAAGAAATACTTTTTTATCATTTTTAATTGTACTAAATATATCTAACTAATACACCTATTTATTTTCGGGCATATGGAAACTGTAGCGGCATTGAATATTTCATACTCCCAGCATTGTTGGGTGGAAATAATCGATACCACAGAATATAAGATTCTTGAGATCCAAAATGAAGAAAATGGAAATTTTGACGTATTAAATGCTTTAACGCCTTCGAAAATTTCAAAGTTTAAATACGCTCTAATTACTTTGAGATATGTTTCGAGATAATCGAAAAAGTTTTACTTTCGATTATTTATTTTCATTATAAACAAATTATTATTAGTATAGACTTGGTTTATTCTAAATTTAATAATTTATGAGTTTTTATGTATACAGAAAGAACGTTAGTAAACTTTTTGCTTTATGAATAAATATTTTACTTTTTTTGTTAAATATATGCCACTTTTAAATAAACATTTGAGACTTCATGATAATTAATTTTAAATGGTCTGTTTTTTATTTGTTCATCTATTTTTTATTATTAGTTAAATATATGATTATTGAAGGAAATTTACATAAATCTAAGCAATAGTAGGGTACAAGTCCAGTACACAGTCCTATCCATTAAGAAACAAGCTTGTCAACACCATACTTCACTATCTAAAGCAAACAAGTGAAAACAACGAGTAGCTTTCAAAGTTTCGAATCCCGCAGCCGTTATATTTACCACATTTCCTCTAAACCACTAGGTTTGATCAATGTGGTTTGCCTCAACAGTTAAACGAGAACCATTTAAGAAACCTTAGGAGTGAATAATAGAATCCATTGCGCATTTGCCTTCCCTAAGCTTGAACTTACTTATAAATTTAATTAAGCAACTTTATTAGTTCAATATAAACACTGTGATAGAAACTATACTGCACACACTAAAATGAAAAATTCATGGTGTCTTTTCTGTTTGTGATTTTTATAGTAATTATGCATTGGAAGAAAACAATACCGTTTCGTCCAATAGGCACTAAGAACTGAAAAAAAAGACCCTGTTATTTATTTTATTTCTTGAGTTTTTAAAATCATATCGACTAGGTTCTTCCATTGAAATATTTATTTTCCTGTGTAGTTCATAAAAAAATTCATAAGATTAAAAACTAATAACTTTTAAATCAAGCTGATTTAAAATGTTTTTAAATAACTAATCTTAAAGATTTTAGGCGCCAAAAATGAGGACAGATTTTGATTCAGTAACGCCAATGCTTTATGCTTAAAATAACGTGGACTACAATAAATTATATTGTTGTAGATAGACTGTTTCAATTTTTACTTATCCAGGTTTTCATAATCATGTCTTTTTATTAACGTATATTGGAAGATAGTAGCTATTGCTGTCTTAGTTGGTTAGAAATTTTTGACAAGTCATTATAAAATATGTATCCTACAATATTTAATAACAAATTTATATATTTGTCTTGCAAATAAATGATGAATTAATATTTAATGCTTAAATAAATTGCACCCTATAAAATGGAGACAAATTTTAAGGTATAATTTTGTATTAATACTTTAAATGATAAAAATATAAATTTGTAATTAAATATAGTAGCATATTATAGAATAATAGTTTATTCTAAAATTGTTATATAGAGATGAATAAGATGCTGGACATCGATAGCAGCTCTTCAAATATACGTTAATAAAAAAATGATAATGAATCTGTCTACAGTAGTTAACCTGAATAATAAAACAAAAATCGTTTATTAAAGTGCGCCTAAAATTGCTAAGTCACGAAATTATGGTTCAGTTTACCCGCTTTTGAAATTAGTTCTTTCGTTATCTACCATCCATTTACCTATCCATGCTATTAAGGAACAAAGTAAAATTAAAAAAAAAAAAATACAAATGTATATGAATAGACCAGTAATTATTAACAACTATCGGACATTACTATAGTTATTATTCTATCCATTTATATTTATAACCAATTTACTCTCGTTCTTTTTTTTTTAATATAATTTATTAAACTATTTTCTATGTCTATTCTTATCCTACTTGACAATTTCTGTATCTTGGTGTAATTCAACCCTAATAAAGCCCTGCAAAGTAGAACGAAACGTGTAAATTTTATCAATTATCAAGTTTATTTTTCGGCAAGACAATGCACTAGTCTACCAGGTACGTATAGTAAAAAAAAAAAACATTATTCAAGTCGAAAATATTTCAGTTTGAACGTACTCGATTACCTGATTAGTCGATGCTCGTGGGTACAATATTTAAAAGTACACAAGAAAAAATATGTGTTTGTAAATTATTAAACAATTAATAGAGCTCCGAATAACTAATTTATTTCTATTTTAATAGAACACGAATGTACGAAACGTCTCGCTATATACCAATCAGATAACAGAGAAAAGAATCAAACAAACATACCTTCAGTTCACTCATGATTAATTCAACACTGACATCAGCCAAACGTTCATACGAATAAAGTATACACCTATAGTTCAAATGATGAATAGCGTCCTACCATGACTGTATAGAGAAGAGTTCGAACGGTAGGTAGTAAACAATGTATTGCAGTACCGAAAGTTCACAATTTTGATATTGGTTACAGTGGCAAGACGGAGATACACGGTAAAAAGGGTGCATTCAAAAAAGTATGTATTTTCATACATATGTATATATATATATATATATATATTTTTTTTTTATATATATTTAATACTGTAGTAGCCACTGAGATTTATTAGTTCAACAATATGAAATACGATCAGGGATATTGCAGGTTCTCGAAAATATACATACTTTTACTTATTACTTGTTTTTGAACCAAAATAAATTTTCTAGTCAGTGTAAAGTACAAAATATACTCTTCTGAAAATTGTTGAATTTTCCCTTTTAACATAACACTGACGATATTTAATTGTATATTCTTATAACCCTACCATAGTTGACAATATTTATATTTTGTTTTACTTAGTCCTGATAAAACGTGAGGTGAAATGTCGTTGAATAATAAACAGTTTTTGGAAGATTTTTAGTAGACCGTACGTGATGATTGTATGAAGGTGGTCTGGGTGTTGGACAAAAAATTTACAAAAATAGCAGAAAAAAACTATTTTGAGCAACTGTTTTTTTTTTGTTGACTTATTACTCACCGACGTTTTTCCCCACGTTGCAGTATTTCATCAGATCCAAGTAAAACAAGATATAAATATTGTCAAATATGGTAGGATCATAAGAACATACAATTATATGTTTTATATTATATTATACACTTGCTCAACCTCCACTGGCTCACTACCAGTGATGTGGCAAGAAGATGCGCTGGGATCTTTTGAGCTTTGCTCTCCCCCTTACACGTGGGGGACAGAGTGGGCTCAGCGTCCATTGTGTAAATATTCCACATAACAGTGTAAATATGACTAGAGATTATATTATTTTTTTTTTCAAACCCATAGTTTGTTTATGTTCATTTTCTTTATCCTTCTGATTGTATATATTTTAAGAGAGATTTTATTTATTTTTATGTATATATTTTGTTTTTTTAAAATTTCTTTCATTTATTTATTTATTTTCATTCTTATTTTATTTTATTTTAGTATGAATGTGATCATTCATCACTATTACCTATTGCCCACAATAGTGTGGCAGATTGTAAGATCTATCAATTAAATAAAGTTTTTTT
>NW_027108775.1:345265-361658 GCF_000696795.3 Halyomorpha halys | reverse complement strand
TATTTTTCTAATAATCTTCAAATAAAAAAAAAATAAATAAAAAAGGAGGTAGGATTTGAAGACTTATTGTTAGCTTCGTCAATCCGTCATTAGTTAATAGTTCAGCTGCTATATTCTGATAGATCATCAATGCAAATATGAATACCTAAATTACTACACCATAACACATTCTACATCCTAAGACTATGACATTCTTAGTCTGTGAGTCCCTATAACTTAGTATTATTGTATGTTTGAGTAAAGTAACTAGTTAATCTCAAAAACCAAGTTTTTACAATAGTCTTTGCCCAACCCATTTATTTATCTAATGATTGACGAAGGTCAAACTTTGAATTTTTTTCATAATATTATTAATTGGTTGTATTTGAAATGTATTCATTTTCAAATAAACTTATTTTAATGCAATAATAGTCAGATTATTATTATGTTAGTTTTTAAAATTCTATATAAATCCCTACGTCTCCAAATCTGGCTGTAAGCAGCTGCGCTGGCAAGAAACTAAGGGCTACTGAACCTCATCAAAGCCTAAATCTTCAAGGTCAACACATCTCCATTCAGGTTTCAGTTGATCCTTAGGACGTTTACTCATCGGTACAGAGTTTTAGTAATCCATTCCAAAAATATTATATTTTAGTAATATCCGCTATGATGTCAATTCAGTTATATTTACGGGGTGTGTGTTTTTTTTTTTTGTAAATACCTCTGGCCAGCAGAAGATTCACCACTCAAAGATCTAACACGCGAGAATTGGAAATCGAATCCGTGTTTCTAGGTTGTGAGTATCTTCATCTACCACAATATTGAGACCGCGAAAAATCTTATCAATATATGGCCTACTTAAACGTATCCAATTCAAAAAGCACAAGAGCCATTTATTATAAAATAATAATAGTGTTATAATAATAATAATAATGAAATAACATGTTCATATGTATGTGTTAATTATTAATGTGTCAATTATTCTCTAAAGGCAAACAACATAAATAATAAATATTAATTATTTAAGTCCATATATTTATCATCTGAATTGAGACTACTCAATCACACCTTAAAACATCTCTTATTTTAAGTAGAGAAGATGGTGGGGGGGTGCGGTCAGAAAAAACCCACAAATAAACAAAAAAATTATTTATTCCTGCCTACGACCCTCGACCATCTACTCTACTTATTAATCTACGGTCAACTATCTACGATCAACTATACACCTCATTATCTTTTATTTTAATTAAAAATCAATTTTTTTTTAAATGGTTGTATAAAAATGGAAATCTTCGACCTAGATTCCTGTTAAAATTTACCGATAAAAGGTTAATAATTGATCATAAATTGTACATATTCAATGAATTCTTAATATTTAACGTTTAACAAATTGTTTTTGTTATTATATATTATAATCAGTTTTTATATTTATTATTAATTCGAATATTTCTTGTTTATAAATTACTATTTAATCGTTGGTGAGATAATTTCAATCATATAAATATAAATATCAAGGAGGTTCAAGTGGTGGACAGAAAAAACATATAAAAAGGTGGTAACTATTTTTAACAATTATAAATTGTTCATTATTATAGTAGAGGAAACAATTTCTGAACACCATCAGGACTTCCTAATACACCGTAAGGTCATCATTAGTTTATAATAATTTTAAAAGTTTTGTAATGCAAGAACTCGATGCAATAAACCTTAGGATTTATGATAATGACGAAATAAATAAATTATAATAAATATTAATCATAAAGAAAATATGACGACTGTATTTATTTATTTATACTTTTATTTATTTTTTTCCAAATGATGGTGTGATAACTTTCGCAAACGTGTTCCAATCTTCAACCTGCAAACCTTACAACCTGTTCGATCCTCGGTTACTTGCAGGCCAAAAGAGAAGGGAAAAAATAGACGGAGCTATTGTCCTTACCAAGTTGGGGTCGCCAAATTGCTTCAGACCTCTATACCTGAATAACCTCTATACCACCCTTATTCCGGAATTAGGGACCTGTTTTGAGAACTGGCAATTGAATGGCTCCTAGAGGATACTTCTACCTGCTTGTTCCAAGACGTTTTCGAATGCCTTTAAAATCTAACCAGACTCAACTAGTCAGTAAATTCAGTTCTGAAACGATTTCTCTTGATTCGGTTAGTAAAATCATCCTCCTTTAATAAAAATGAGAGATTTTTTTTAATAAAGGAGGATATTTATCAATTTATTTTCTCTAATATAAACAGAAAAGTCGATGAAATGTAATATTTTCTTTTTTAAATTTATTACTATCTTTATCAGTATGTTTATTTATTTTGTATACCTATTTTAATTCGTGTTTTTGCGAATGTGAAACTTTTTACATTTCATTGTGCTTTAATTGTTTTTCTGTTTAGAACATTAGTAGTTTTTAATGAGCCAAGAATTTGTAGAGGTTACTGAGAAAAAAAATACAAGGTTTATCCATGCTATATACATATATGAGACAGAATTATAAAAATTAAAATAAATAAGTTAAAGATTGGTTCATTGATATGGAATGTAAACAGCGTTCAGAAGCATAAAATGTTTTAACTAACCACACACGTTTGGACCAGAGCTAACTAAAGTACAAGGATGATAAAAATACTTAATTTGTTTGCATTACGAATTTTAAATTGTAAAACATAATTATTAGACGTTTTTATTTCAAAACTAATTAGGAAAAATATACTGAAATTCATATGTTAATTTGGCCCCTTAGATTTGGTTTATAGAAATTAATAAGTGATATCTCTTCAATATGAGGTGTGCGTACAGGCATTAAGTTGGATCCACGAGGAGTATCAAAATACTTGGTTTAAAAGAAGTTTGTTATACAACTTTTCATTAATTTGTAATTCCACAACTATGTTCTACTATTAAATACAACACATTGTATGGTTAATGAAAATAACACAAGAAATCTAATTGTACAAGGAAAGAGTGAGTGAATAGATATGTATTCATCTAATGGTGGTGAGCAAGAATTCATCCCAGGCTGTTGTGCTCCTTGTTTCTGTACTTAAAATTCAGATCCCACCATTTTATTTTTCCCATGAAATAACTCGACTAGCTTGCCTTTTGGCCTGACCACATCAGTACGCACATGTGGTACAACATTCTTTGATCTCATACTCCTCGATTAATATAAAAGTTGTAAAACAGAATAAAATAAGTTATAAAGTTGATAATTGTTATTTGCACCTCTAGAAATCCTAATACGAATTTTTATAGTAACGGAAAAATAAAAATTAAACTTTTAAAATTTTCGATTTCCAGAGTGGTAAGTACAGTATGTACTGCACCAGTTATTTTATTTTTTTTTATTTTTAAATACAAGCATATAGCATATTCCTTGATCAATCTTTCTGAATGTTGAAAATTATTAGAAGCATTTTAGAATTCTAAATAATATTAAATATCTATGCAATGGCTCTATAGCCCCTGATATAAATAATACAACGGCTATTTATTTTTTTATTTATTTATTTTTTTTTAAAGCTACTTCGCATCCAGGCATCCTGAATAGGAATACGTTGATTCTGCTATTTGTCATTTAATTTGAGCGGTTCATTAGTTATTGAAATGATCCTCTACTCGAACTGGTTGTTAGTTGAGCGTCCTTCAGAAAATAGTCGAGCCAGAATGAATATTCAAGTTACTTAAAAGCTTTCGAATGTTTAACATTTACTAAAACAATAACTACACGTGACTATATAAATACTTTGAACAACCACATTAAAAACAAAATAAAACATGAACAGTCGTAAGTAAAATAAATCTAAGCTACACAATTAACATTTTATTTTTATTTTTAAAACTTAAATAAAAATATTGTTTTCATATTATCAAACCTATTTAGATAATGAACCTCTAATGTTAATAGCGGTATTTAATATTCACTTAAAATATGTATATAAATTTTATTTGTTTTAGTTACTTATCATATTTTTCTTACGAAATACTGAATCTCTAACATATTTTGATTTTTGATTATCATTATTTAAACTTTTTTCTTGTTGAATTTATTGTTCTGTGAAGGTACCTCCTGGATTTATTATTATTTCATTTGTTGATTTTCTATACATGTGTTATTCTAAAGTGACTTGACACAGAATAAATAAATAAAGAATATTATTACTATTGTTTAATAATGGAATAAAAATTGAATAAAATTGTTTATAAAATATTAAATTAATCAACCAATTAATGTCTTTCGCTGTACTGCTAACTCCAAAGAACCTGGTTTGAATCAGGCAGATTATTCTGTTGCTTTATAGGTGCGTCAGCCCTGTGGGTTCGGTATCTTCACCTAATAAAGAGTATACCCTTAATTGAGAAAAATCGGTTTAGCATGTTCTGGAACAAATCACCTCTTTGCACACCTGTTGTTCAAGATTTTTAGCTTTTAATAATTAGTTAAGAAAAACTTCCTTTTTAAAAACAATTTTTTTTTTGGCATAAATATGAGAACGATAAATTGACCGAACCTCAAAATATTTTTAAAAAAATACAATAAAAAAATGTTAATAATTATATTTATATATATGAAATTGAAGTACAGTCAGTAATCAAAAAATATACTTCGGTAACGTTTCAAGATTTTATTATTCACATATTCATGTACTACCGTAAAAAAGTGTATAACGTGGAGACAAGAAAATTGTTAAGTATCATACGTAAAATTAAACGTAAGTTAAAATACCGTAGTGCTTAGAAATTATTTTTTTTATTTTTTACATGTATAATTATAATTTCTTAACTAAAATATTCTAGGAACAAATAATTTTAATCTGTTATAGTTCTAAGAATCAAAAACAAACCACGAAAAATAATTACAGTGGCATGTTTTGAAGCCACAGGGAAAAAAAACGTGTCAGGGAGCGGATGTCGTGAGGGAAATACACGGCTACTTGTTTTTACCATTTACCTTTAGTTACACCGTATAGAAACCATGGCATTAGAATATTATTCTAATATTTAAAAGTATTATTTAAACGTGGCGTTTAATAAATAAAGACATGATTATTATGTGAATACAATTTATATATTTATGAAAAATATATACGAAACATAGAAAATAAAAACAATTATGTCATTATTTGGGCGTGTCATTCCTCCCAATAATCTAAAAAAGCTTAAATTTTTACATGTGAAATTTGAGAATATAATCAAAACTAAAAAAATTGTGATAATTAAATAAAATATTTATTTAAGAGGTTATTATAGACGATATTGCTTGGAAATGTTAGTTTTCATACGTATTTAGGAAAAATTCAAATGTAAATATTATAGAAATATCTTTAAAGACCTCCTCTCTAAAGCTATAAGGGGTTGTTAAATAAAAATAAATAATATTAAGTAAAACAACGAGACTTGAGTATTAATCGAATAAAATAATAAATAAATATGATTATTGCATTTACATGAATGGAAAAATTAATGAAATAAATAGTACTTGAAATTGTCTTTTTCTTGTGAGTTCAGTTAACATAATAAAATCGACTTGGCTAATGTTATTTTATCTATATAAATACATTTTTCTATTATTAACTTTAATTTATAACTACAGCAGCAGTTAAAGAATATGATGTATATTATCAATTATTTTTTAAATAACAAACATACATTATTAAATTGTATTATTATTTATTTTTATCACATTGTTGGTTCTAGAGACGAGGATGGCCTGAGAATTTAGCTTACGGGTGAGGCAGGCAGGTAGGAGGGAAGTCTATCAGCACCAAGGTCAACCCACCTCACTCCTTGGATTTTTTCTCCCGCCATTGTCAAAGACATTGTCTATCCTCTGCTGCTACAGGACCAAAGGATTTTTAGTTTCACCTTGGTATATACGTATTTCGGAGCGAAAAGCAGTAACAAAGTGAGTAAACCAATATTAAAAATTGTAAGGAAATATTTAAAGTACTCTATATATTGGTCCCATGCTGTATCGTTGATTACTTTATAGCTTAGTTAAGTAATATGAAACATTAAAATATCATTTTAATGAATTAATTAGTTTTTGAAGTAATGAGAAGATAAGTAAGTCATTTATTTTCGCATTAGCAAACGCTTATTTGAAAATGCTTGCGTTCCCGTCTACAGCACTTTTATTTGTACGCTAGAACGCTATTGGCAATTGTTCTGATAGTGCCACAAACCACAAACGCTGTGTCTTGTAACTACCAGCGTTTTGGCCTACCATTCCAACAACGAGCTCCACCTTGAATGATTTGTATTGTATCCAATTCAGTTACAAGGCGCGACGAAATCAACAAAAAAAAAAATAAAATAATAAAATAAAACTTAATTCACAGCTACAAACATTCCAGTATGGAAAATATTGAGATCTTTACAAGGTTTTCAACCGAAATTAATGTTGATTTTGGTTCTGATCTGACTTAAAAAGAAATTATAAAGTGGATTGCTACTTTTTGTGAGGTGTTGGCAATATCTTAAATTTCTCAACAACTTTACTATTTTTATCATAACCATTATTTGGGAAAGATCCCCAAACCTTAGAAAAATAAAAAAATAGTATATTAAAAGGCTCCGTAGGAAAAATCTTTCCTAAACATTCACAATAAGTTATACTTCATTGTTTACAAATCTTTTGGATTTGAACTTTTCACTTTTCAAAATTGCGAATGTTGACAATATTGACAAGCTCGAAAACAATATTTTTTACCAAAGGTAGAGAAGATTAGAGAATTTCTTTCTTTCTGAATGACTTTGAGTTATAAACAGAAAGAAACACCATACTAGATTTTTTTTTAAAATATTTATTTATTGCTATTTACAACTGTACATTATAATAGATTTAGTAAATCTGATATAAGTTAAATTGGAGTGTTAAAGGCGTGTAGAGAAACTACCCATTGGTAGCAGTCTAACCATACTAGTTAAACTTATTAATTCATTTAACATTTGAAAAGTATCAAAAAAAAAACAAAAAAAAAACAGTTACAAAGAAGCCGACCGCTTATCGGAGTTAGAGGGGCTATCTATAAATCCTTTACCCCGTGGACAGCACAGTTTGTATTCATGCAGATTATTAAATATATCTGTCCTCAGAATCGAACATTTTTTCAAACATTTTACGTTTTAGAAATCAATGAAGAAATTTGGTTGCTTGTCTATCTCTAGTCCAACTATTATCCGGGCATAATCGATCGGACCGTTAAATTTTACTCTGAATTTCATTATTAAATTTTTAATATACGAATATATACTCGTACTCTAATTTTTAATGTACTCTGAAACATATTATTAACACATCACTCATTCGTATACAAGGTGAATCATTTTGGCATTTAAAATTTAAATTATTTAGTCTTATTTTGAATAATTAATTTAAAGCTTTTAAAAAAGTGATTCCCATAATCAATCGAATAAATATAACTTATTTCGTAATCGTAAATGATACTCACATGTATGTGTGTTATACACGTGATGAATAATGAACAATAATCATTGAACATAAAAAAGTTAATATTTATGAATTATCAAATAATTACTATATGTATTATATTATGTTATGCGATAAGATCAAATGAAAAATATAATTTAAAAAAAAATAAAAAAAAGATAAGAAGATTGATAAATCTCAAAATAACTAGTTGTAAATTATCAACAACTTTAACCTAATTAAATATGAAAACAGATATAATACAATGGAATATAAATAAATAAACAGTTTACGAATCACACAGAAAAATTTAAGAGTAAATTCTTAATTTAAAAAAATAGTAAATTCTTACGCTCTTAATATTCGCCCAAAGGGTAGAGTTTTGAGCCTTATATAACTAACAACAAAATCGTTAAAAAATCAACGCATGTTTTACTGACAATGAGTTGAATAAACAATGTGTGTTAACTAACTTAAAATGGTATCTCATTAACTATCAATAATTAATTCATAAAGCAATATTCTCAGGCAAACTCATACTCGTATGCCATACACAACTATAGCTTATGTTTACCAGTATTTTTTTTTCGCATCTTAATTATTATAATGAACAATTAATAGATCGAACAATAAAGTGAAAGATTGTTTTAACGACACTTTTAGATCATAATAATTTTCTCAATACTTCCATTCATGAATATTCAACACTAATTAAATTCAATTATAAGTTATGAATAAACAATTAGAATTAAATGCAATGAAACTGTTTATTCACATAGCCGGGGAAGGTAACGAAATTTTGAATCTTATACCTAATGTATAATGGGAAAATGAGTTACCACTCTGGACTGAGAGTGTTATCGTTTAGTTTAGCTCAATCTAATCTTTTCCCATGACTCAAATAGATTTCTTAACAAATCAGCATTTGATAAGTTAGATTTTCAGGTACTTTTAATCGTCGAGATAAAAATAAAAAACAAGAAACAATTTTCGAAATATAGTTGATACAAAATAATAAGCAAGGATGAAGCCTACTAAACAAGATAAATTTCTAGTAATAAACCCAGTTTTGTTGGGAATATTTTAATTTTTCTATAAATTTGTAGCGAACTAGACTTATTTATTTTTTTTTAATTCATTTTTTAGTTAATTTGTCACCTAAATTGTGTACTTTTCGGGGTTCATCTCCCCGTTTTCAGTATTACATTCTTACAATACGGGCTCTGGATAAGAGGGTAGAAATAATATGTCACTCATGTACTGTAAGTAATTCTTTTGTAGTCGTCTGTTATTACTATTTTATTTGAACTTGTTAATTGTCTTTTGACTCAGTTCAGACTTATATCCATAAATATATAGTTTCAGGGTTTACAAACCCTCTATAGAATTACAAATATTCTTATAATTTTTATATAGTATACAATTTTGCCAAAATTCTTTATCTAATTTAAATTTATTACACACTTTATTTATTTATTATATACATATATAAACATGATAGTGACGTTGTGTATATACCCTATCTTGTTAGGACCCACAATATAGAGCCAACATGATAAGAATGTTTGCAATGCTGAAGATTGTGGGGATGAACTCCGAAATGTTCACAATGTCTAAGACAAATTTGAAAAAAAATTAATAAATGAAATTACAAAAATAATAAAGAAAAATTAAGAACTTTTAAGAAAAGAGATTATTTTCAGTTCACAAAGATTCAACCACATATGAGGAACAAAATGTATCAGAAGTCGATATATCCACTTTTGGAAAACTATGAGAAAAAATAAATAAATAAAAAAAATAAATATATATATATATGAGCAAGTCATACAGATAAGTTATATTTTTATTGACAGAGAGAGTTTTAAGTTTTGAAATAAATTTGATAAGTTTTAGATATTGGATTTAAATTTGTCAAAAATATTCTTAGTTAATGGAAATAGATATTTTAACTTTTGATAGAATGGTCCTCACAAGTAACCGCAAATAATTTCGGAAAATTGAATTCATTGACGATAAATATTTATATCATAAATTGCTACGTAGGTACTATTGCCTAATTGAAAAATAAAGAGGGGTCGTAAAAAACCTTACAATAATATTATCGATAAGGATGGGACATTAATGGATTGAAGACAATGAACTACAAATAAAAAATAAATGTTTCCTGCTTAACCTTGGGCGAATTGATGGGCTCAATTCGTTCATTTAATTCCTCCCTCATGTGCGGCCCATATGACCAAGTGCCTAAAATACGACCGACGGTGGGTGACTCAGAGTTGCCCGCTCTAATCAAATCGCTCCCAGGCCACCAGCTTGACCTAACCGGTTGTAATGTCCTTTTATTTATTTATGTCTCTATGAGTGACAGGAACTATTGCACTTTGGTTTCATTTAATAGTTTGTCTGCCAACGACGAGTTAACAAACTGGGTTCATGCCTAGGAACTAACTCGAAGTTCGTGAATTCCATATTCGTGAAGCAACGATGCAGTCCGTACTATATCTTGCGATACATGTAATTTGGTAAGCCCCGTGTCAATCAACGTTTAAATTAAATCATCCAAATTAACGAAGAAAGTATTGGCATATCCAGGACCAAATTTATTATGATGTTACGCGATTGTTGTGAATGTTTTTTTTATAATTCATCCATTCAACTTACTTGGACATTTCACCTGAGGCTTTCAAGAGGCTTAAAAAACAACAACAACTATGTTTTGGAATGTGCTTATAATGTAACAATGTTATGTAAGACCTTGTTTCAAATACCATTACCACAACTGCACATCAATACATTGTAGTGACCCCCAAACTATTTACACCACTCTAGCGACTTCTAAAATCGTAACCGGTTACCTGGCGCAGTTAAGCTATCGTTACCTGAACCACTACGATCATCACACAAATACCGCATATTGATATATATATTATTTCATGTATTTGAGTATTATATATATTTTAATTTCATACATGTAACAACCATAAAAAACATTGTAATATTCATAAATGTATTATTTGAATAAATAGAGATAAGCTAAGTCTTTCACGTAGCATCTCTCGATGGCATTTAATAGCCCAGAGAGTTGACTAAGCACAAGCTGGACACACCAAAGTGTGAATATACCCTTCAATCATTTCTCCCCTAATGAGACAGTGACTAATATTATACATAGTGGATCAGTACATTGTAGTGCTATTTCTGGAAATGTATATTACACTTTAGTATATTCGAACTTTTTAAGGACAGCTAGTTCCTGTAGGACTTGCCATCCGTTTCACAACCGTAAGATAATTCCTTACAAAGTGGAATTAACTTCCTGCAAGGGCCTACAGCTAGTTTCTGTAGGGCTTGCCACTCTCTTCACGACCGAAAGCTGGTACCTTGGAGTGAGGTTTCCATCTTGTGAGGATTTACGGCAAGTTCCCGTAAGACTCATACTGTCAATTCATCTCATACCTCAATTCATCATCAACCAGCTCCCTAACCTATGGCCTTCTGGTAAAGAGTACCTCACCTATCTAACTGGTATACCAAGACCTAATATACAGAGCCACTTTGACATCATAAACGGTTATTATTGTTTTCGTTTTTTTTTTTTTAAAGCAGTGGCGTATGCTAGAAAGGGGAATCAGGTGGGTAATTCCCTTCTGAAATCAATAATATATAATTTTCATTCCTAAAAATATAAAGTTTGTATTTTGAGTTATGTATTATTACATGTATTACTTCCTTTCAACATAGTATCAACTTTAATTTTTCGAAACCTTAAATTGTGGTAGTTTTTATAATTTAAAAATTGAGTGTTAAATCACATTTACCCTTCGTCGTAAACCAATGACCTCTTGCCCTACAGTATCCTTTAATGATACCCCACTTATTCCTGTCGAACAGATCCGTTACTTAGGACTATATCTCGACAAACGACTGACAAGGAATCCTCATACAAGACTGAAAAGACAGGAAACTGCTCGTCGATTTCGACTATTACAACATTTACTACACACGGTCTAAATTGCCAATCCATTACAAAAGATTGATCTACATGATTATTATAAGGCCTATCTGGACATATGGAGTTGAGCTTTGGGGCTCCACTAAACCATCAAAATCCCCCCCGAATCCAATCCTTACAGTCCAAAATCCTTAATGCTCCTTACTTTGTCACAAATCAAGTCATCCATCATGACCTCAATGTCCCATATGTTGCCGATTTGGCCAAAGCCAGATACCATTCCTGCCATGGAAAACTTCCCAACCACCCAAATCCATTTGTTTCTAACTTGGCTTCTCCTTCATTACCAAATAATTCTCCTAGGCGTCTGAAAAGAAGATGGCCTCGGGATCTTCTCATCTATAAATGTTATTGGAGTTCTAACAACGGGTAGATTCTCCACATGTTTGGATCATGTCACTATCTCACCTACAGCAAATTTACTTGTATATATGTTACACAGTTGTAAACAACAATAAATAAATGATTAAAAAAAAATTGGGTGTTAGAATTTTTAAAAAATTCTTAAATTCTCAGATACTATTTTTTTTAATATAACATATACTCCAATTGTCATTTCGGAACTTGCTCAAATGCTATTGTCAAACATTGTATACCATGTTATTAAAATAAAACATGTTATAATAATAAAAATTATTATATTGATTTCTTGTAAGATGGGAGGCAATATGTATTAACTGCAGCATTGAAATTGGTACTAGTTAGCAACAGATAGTTCACAAGGCCACTTATCTATGACTGGCCAGATTAATTGTTATCAGCTAGCTAAGTGGTTTTAGAAGCTGCACTATAGATCCTGATGACTTTAAGCAATGACAAATATCAATACGAGGCTATGAGAGAGCAATCTTAGAGGGCTAATTTTAGTATTACTAATACTACTACTTGTATAGTCATTTAACAATGAACGATGTTGTAATTAATGTAAAAAAAAGTTTAAGAAATAACTTGAAAACAATGAAAGAATACTATATAATAAAATACTTATTTTTGATAATTTTAGAGGAATATTCGAAGAAATATATTGTAGCTTTAGATGCAATATAGAGCTTCCATCATCAGTTATTTTTTATAACATTTTTTCCCCCAGGAGAATTAGTATTTTACATTAAGCTCATCAACTTCTAAAATTAGATATTTTTTTAAATTTTCCTTATTTCCTATGTATTCGTCTTCGACGTTTCGGGTTCTTTCCCCATCTTCAGGATTACAATAATTAAAATCTTAATATTTTGTTAATCTTAAACAATAACTTATTATGCCTATTATATTATTATTTATACATAACAAAATTTCTTTGTATAAACCAATTTTTTCATAACATCTTTTTTTTACATTACAAATATATTTCTTTAGTTTCCTAGTTCATTTCATTTATATGATTTTATTTTACCCTGTTTACGATTTGTTCTAATTTCAGATAATAACATAACAGAATTAAACCGCCTACAATATCACTTAATTACGGAATGATCCCTTCTACACTGAGTTTCTTCAGTCCTTTCCATCTATTATTTTAGAATATTTACCAATTGTTTTAATTTTTCAATGTTTTTAAACTGTGTTATTAATTAATATTATATTTTATTTATTTTTTTATTTAACAAGTTATAATGAAATATTCCCGTTTGTGATATGTGCATAATTTTTTTTTTAATTAATAATTTATTTATTGATAGATATTACAATCTGTCACACCATTGTGGGCAATAGGTAATAGTGATGAATGATCACATTCATACTAAAATAAGAATAAAAATAAATGAGAAAAAAAAGCGTGTGGGGGGGTAGAGCAGAGCTCAACAGATCCCAGCGCATCCATCTCGCTGCATCAAGCCAATGGAGGCTTAGCAAGTGCGCTAAAGCCGCAACCACTTTGTATAAATTATGTCCATATTCTTTGTATCCGTTTAAACTTAACTTAAAGCGTTTTTAACTTGTTTTATAAAACAATTGATCTCTTTAAAACTGTTTCTTGTTACTAATGCAAACAGGTAAATAATTTATATTTTAATTATTTTCTCTGTTAAATAATTTATATTTCTAAATAATTTATCTTAAACCTTACCCGATATAATCGAAGCCATAATTATCGTATTACAAACACACTCATGCAGACAAGAAAGGGCGAATTCAGAAATAATTTTTTATTTGGAACCATCATGATAACTACAGAATTTGGAATACGTTTTGACGAATAAATCACGGATTTATAGTTCTTATTTCTTATATAAAACCGATGGTTATAGGCATAAACAAGGTAATTAAATAATTGCATTAACTTATCTACGATAGATTTCACTTTTTGTACCAAGGTTCATTCCCCACCCTACGAAATGGCTGAAAATTGATGTTACAATATTTTCTCAGCAGTCATTTTGGCAGGAGAAATTTTGCCCCCTCTCCCCACGAATGACTTCCACGCACTCAGTCCCATACCCAATCCTTTCAAATAAATTAAAAAGTCCATTATAACTACAGCACAATTTTGTAGCATATGTAAACACTCAAGTCAGCAGGGCGTCATTACAAACAGTCTCTGTTTATCCAAAGCGTATTGCCTTCATTGGTGGTTGCCGCTTCCCGCCAACAGCTTCCCCTTCTCCATAGATCTTGGGTCCTCCCATTTTGTGATTGCATGCAACGCTACGCGGCCTGCGAACATCTGTGAAGGCCCGGTTCATAATGTCAATGATTAAAATTTGAGATATTTTATTCATAATCCAAGGTTAATACCCTATCTTCAAATCGATATTTAAAAAAAAAGATTTCGGACGAATCAGATTTATAGCTTATTAGATAAAAATTCAATTTTACACTACGATAAGAAACAAGATTAGCGGCATTAGAAGATATTGATTTGATAGTAATTCGTTTCCTCACAAAAATGATTTTTTGACATAGATGATATTTTAATCAATATGGAATTAAGTTGTCATTACAACATTTATAGACCTTATTTCCGAAACATTTTATAAATTAAAAACAAGTTTTATACCTATTTTAAATGGAATCGTAAATCAAAATACACACTTGAATGGTCTGATACTACCGATCCTTTTGCATTAAATGGATTAGACATCAAGGAAGGACTTGTAATTGAATACAACCACGAGAAACTGTATATAAAATGATTTCCTTGTCCTGGAAATTCGGATATTCAAAATCAATACAGCCAAAACAATATATCGGGAATCAAAATCACCTAACCCTCACTTGGAGAGCTCTTCGTTCTTTTACCAACTGGGGTTTACACACATACACAAGCAAATACAGCAGTGATTCACCTTATGTTGAATGGTTGAGTTGTATGTTGTTTTCTTGTTGATCAAAATCAGAAACTCTGTTACCCAGCTACATCTATGGTAATTAAGCAACGTAATTAGGGGTCGTTAACATTTTCGGTTCCCGCTTCCTTTTGGACTGCGTTGAATTGATCTAATGCTGGGAACTCACCTTAGCTGAGGCAAAAACCTAATGTCTATTCAACAGAGCTATTCAACATAATTGCACAAGTATCCCAGGGTATCAACTGTACCGTTCAAATCCATCTTAAGAACTATTGAAGCCACCTGCCAGGGATAGTTATAGTTATCACTAGTTTGATATCATCTATATAGTTATTATAAATAGAGATATTATATATAGATGATTGATATCCGCTTCTTATCCACTATTATTAAACAAAAAGGCATAAATCAATTCACAGCTGAATTCAATTGCCTTTACATTTCTATTTACTATAGAAATGTAAAGGCAATTGAATTCCTTTCCTTAAACGCGAAGGTATTGTTAAAATACTTGAACATAGTCTATACCCCTTCATTGCTATTTCTTTTTTATCAGCAGATCGTTTATTAATATGTCCATGTAAAACTTAACTTTTTATTTATTACATATTTTTGTCGATTTTTACCAAAAATAATAGACGAATACGAAAATTTTGTACTTTTGGAGGAAATGGTCAATTATTGAAGAGTTGTATAGTAGAAAGTAGTATTTTGGTATCAAACAATTGTTGATTTTATTGAATTTAAAATGAATAGGACAATTAAGAAATTAGACTTATATCTCCATTTGCACGCAAGACCTCTTTTAAAAGTGTTATTTGACCAGCCTAAATCAACTTTGGAAAGAAATGCTGATATATAATCTTCTTATTTCTTTGAGACTGGTTTTATTGTCTAAATAAAATAATTTGCATTCAAGTTAAATCTCAAATACTCTTTATATTACTTAAATGTCCAACGTTTCGGACAACCTGCCCATCCTCAAGGACAATCTATTAAATAAAAACTTTTATTATACATTAGTATTTAATAAACAACATTATCACTAATAAATTAGCATACCATGACTATAAATTTACATATGTGGTGTAATGTTAGTCAAAATTGTTAAAAATGAGTGTAATAAAAAGTTTTTTGAGACTTAACTTGAATGCAAATATTTATTTAAATAACGAATACTGATTTCATCACCATATTAATTACTCATAAACAAATGAAAAATTATGATTCGAAAATAATATTAATAGCTAGATTGAAATTATTTAAGGAAAATCGAATCACTCTACTCTGTCCCTAAAATATATGGGCAAAGAGGACTCTTGAATGTCAGCGATATTTCTCAACTAATATCAGTTTGTTTAATTCCAGAAAAACTGGCAATGAACTAAAAATTTTATATACAGTTACTGTCTTGGTTGTATTCGAATAATAGTCCATCCTCGGATGTGTTTATGTTACATTTACTCCAAAAAAGATCAATGGTGTCATACCCAATAATCACTTGGTTGTACATTGATACGAGTTTAATCAAAATCGTTGGAGCCATTTTGGAGAAAGCGGTAAACAAGTGACATGAAGAGGAAGCTTCGATAAATCGATTTTAGAGAAAAAGTTGTATGTATGTATGTATGTATGTATGTATGTATGTATGTATATATATATATGTATATATA
>NW_027108775.1:292306-344970 GCF_000696795.3 Halyomorpha halys | reverse complement strand
GAATATAAAAACAAGAACGACTCAAAATTTTGATATTTACGTTTCATTTCCTGGACTAAGTTTGTTAATGCACTGTAAAATAACGATACACTAGCTTTCAAATATTTGTTTCTCCACAGAAGAATAGAGCTAAAAAGCTTGTTGAAACTCTATTGAGTATTTTAGTTTAGAATATGATTTGAAGAACGGAAGTTTAGACATTTAACTTAACACTACTCAGATTTCGGAGTGACTTTAACGCAGCAGTCGCAGGGAACACAAGATAGAGGTGCTGGTTTGCGGTCTCGTTTATATTTTTGTTTCCATAACTATCATTTTTTTTTTACCTGCACAGCCGCAGAGTGGGAATACCAATGATTCGTTTCTCGGTGCTACAGTGAAAACAATATTGACTGACCCAGACGGTAATCGAACCTACAAAGTTCTAAACCAGGCATCCTGGTACCCTTGCCCCAATGGTGCTCGTCTATCACGCCCTTATAACTTCTGGTCCTTTTATATTAAAATTAAAAATCATAAATACTTTATTTATACGACAATATACACAATAAGTATATTTGAGTTTTAAATTAATGCAATCTATATCCATATATATATTGCCCTATCTTGTAAAATATTTAGATCAGGGTTTGAAAGAAAGGACATGACATTGCAAGGGAAAGTGTTCTAGTCCAGCAGTCACAAAAACGCTGGAGGAAATGTAAACAGACAATTACTGTAATCAACTGCCACTTCGGACTGGCCTTACGAAGTTAAATCGGCCTGGCTGGCATTAAATTACATAGGTAACCAACTAACATGAAAGGAACAAGTTTGGGTTAAAAGTGTTTCGATCAAAAATAAGTTGAATTAATACATTAATACTATATGTTTCTTGAACAGTTATTACGATCAATCATAAATGTTTTTTTCTGCCAGTTTAGTAATTAACAAGACCTCAGAAGTTCAGAAATATTTTAATTATATATATAATTTAACTTGCTATTTATTTTTAGTTATTGATTGTATATATATATATATTTTTAAATTTTATTTATTTACTTATTTTTTTTAACCTAAAGCTATAAATTTCATTTTCCTGGTAAGTATCAATCATTTATTCCTGTATTTATTAAAATAATATATACATTTTGACCATACAGGGATACAATAATCTAATATCAAACTTTATTCCCTTAAATAACACTAATGTTTTACTGATACTAATTTTAAAAAAACAAAACAACGAATAATACACTTTTACATATTAGAAGTAATGGACGTTTTTGAGTGAGTGACGTACAATCTCGCGATATATATTTTGTGTACATATATTATATATATTGATATATAAATATATTTTCAGAAATATAGGTTGGTAATAATTAATCATTTTATCTTTCGAAATTGCGAATAATCCATTTACATAACACAAATTTGCAGCTAATCTTGAGTTGTAGAAATTTTTACTATCATTAATCACAATAAAGATAATTTACAAGAAATTACTAATAGATGACAATACAAAAAGAAAAAAATAAATAAAAACATTCAATAACATAATATTTAAGAAAAAAATATTAAAAACAGCAAAAATTACATTACGACAAGGTGGTTTTTGAAATGGAAGTGTTAGTGTTTAATGTGAATTTGATAACATACACGTATATAATTTTTAAATAAACCATGATAATTGATACCAATAAAGAAAGAGGAAATGAACTGTCTATATAAATAGACGATCTAATTTAGTCAGCAATAAATCTGATGTCTTGGCAAATGACTTGAAGATTTCCTGTCACAGTATATGATTTTTTTTTCGTTTTCATCCCCTGGTCATGATATTTTCTAGTACTAATAGAAACTCAAGAAAATGACCTGGTAAAAATCTTTTTACAAACATTAAATAAATTTTACAGCAAAGTGTTTTGGCTCGATTCGGAGGCTTAATTTAAATATTTTATTTTTTTAAATTTAATTTTCACTTAAATTCAATTTTGTTTCATTTTTTTTTTTTTTGTTCCTTTTTTCAATTTATTATTTTGTTATATCTCTGTAAACATGGGGTGAATGTGCTCTCTTATCTTTATTATCGATGTCTGAATGTATATGAGAATGTAATACAACACAATAAAAAAACAATATTAGAAAAACTTATTTACAATAGAATTTGCTCAATTTTTATCATAAATTCTTTTTTAGGTTAATTTTTGACTTCCATTTCAACGCATATCATGTACCCTTTATATTACTATGTAGTTTCATACACTGTTTATTTATATATAATCAAGGCCCGGATTTTTATGCATTAAAAAAAAAATAATATATCATATAATACACAATAAAAACCTGTGAAATATAAAATATACTAATATGCCTACAGACGGTTCTGAATAAGGAAGGAAATAGCAGAAGGGGTTAAACAATTTTTTTTTGCTTATTTCCATAAACCAAAATAAAACAAAATTGTAATTAGTGATATAAAAAAACACAACAACAATAATTGAATTTAAAAAAGATAACTAATTGATGCTATTCAAACAAAAAAAGCAGAAATCAATAGACAAATAATTAAAACAAATAATATTTTTACTTATTATTTATTTTAAAATAACCTACGGATTTTATTATCCCAAACGGATTATACCAAATAATTAGGAAGTATGGTATTTTAGGGTATGGAGTATAAATATTAACTGAGAAATGAATTTAATAGGATTAAATTAATTAATATGTTCACATTAACTTATCAAAGAAATTTTACATTAGTTCCATTCTTTAGAAAATATAGGCTTTGAAGGAAAGCAAGTTTATGTCCAAGATAAAAATGAGAACGAAGGATTTCCCTGATGGACTATTGTTTTTTGTTACATATCATATTTTTAAACTGCAGATGGCATAGGCATTTCAAAGTCAGGCGAAAATAAGAATTTGAATTTAATTCAAAATCACAGCGGAGACATTTTTGAGTTTTATCTGGGAACAGGAAGAAATACATTTTGATGATTATCCTGTCAAAAAATCAGTTATACACTTTTCATTAATGCGATCATATTATAAGTTCATATTTTTTCGAAATTTCGAACTTTATTTATTGATAGTAATATCTATCAATAAATAAAGTTCGAAATTTGTGCCAATTATGTGCCACACCGTTGTGGCAATAGGTAATAGTGATAAATGATCACATTCTTACTAAAATAAGAATGAAAAATAAATAAATAAATGGAATAAAAAGTACATACAAATAAATAAAATCTCTCTTAAAATATATTCAAACAGAAGGATAAAGAAAATGGACATAATCAAACTATGTACATGAAAAAATAAAATAATGGTAAAAATAAAAGAATCTCTAGTCAATATAGAATATTTACACAATCGACCTGAGGATCCCTGAGCCCAATCTATCCCCCACGTGTGAGGGGTAGAGCAGAGCTCAAAAGATCCCAGCGCATCCCTCTCGCCGCATCACTGGTCAGTGGAGGCTGAGCAAGTGCGCTAAAGCCGCAAACACTAAACTTGAGTGGAGAACCTGACCATTGCCAGAACTCCAAATGTCTATTTTTATTTTACAATTAGTCTCTTGACCACTGCCGTTTCAACCTACGAGGTAGATTGTAAGGATGGGTGGAACTAGATAAGGATTGAACCAACCGATTAGGATGGTTAGAAAGGTTTATATGGAATTTTGAGAATTTGGTTGGTATGAGAATGTAAAATTAAAGGTATTTAGTATCAGCTAGGTCGTTTTATATCGTTCTCACAGACTGACAGGGTAATTATACTCATCTCTCAAGGTTAGTAAAAAGAAACAATGGTTAATTATAAAATATGAAAGAATTTGATAATTAAATATAGGAAACAATAAATGTTTTTGATACCTATATTGATCCTCAAATTGGTACTTGTTAACATTGTAATTTATTTTTACTTAAATAGGAATATGTCCTTAGCTGTTTTGAAACTATTAGGAATTAATTTCAATTAATAGTAGAATGATAAGGTACAACAGTGCAATTCGCGCATTGAAACAAAGTTCTATTCTACTATTATTCTACAAGTAGAATGATATCAAACATATTTTAAATAAAATTTCTGAAAATTACTTAAACCTTGTTAATGAATACGTTATTACGTCATTGACCTGAATTACGGTTGTTATTGGAATGCTTCTGTTCTGTATTCAATGGTAGTCCAGTGTGACAGCAAACCATTTTAAAAGCTTGACGACCTTGTATTAAGAAATTCCATCGTGAAGGATATTTAATCATTATATTGACAAAACCAGTTGTAAAGGAACTTATATCGACTCATTCAGACAATGAGATTAATATACAATTTTCTAAAGAAATAAAATGATAAGCTCCTTGTAAATATTAACGATCTTATCAATTGGATTGCATTGGAAAGTGTCAATAACCTTAAGACACTCCCATTTCAAACATAAATAATTGGAGGTAGTAATGCGAGTAGGTAGCACAAACGTGGAGAATCCCTATCAGAACATTGAGCTCTACCAGCCAAGCTCTAGAGATAAAAAAAAAAGGAAAAAAAGCCGGTTACTACGCCCTTGTGCCGAGTGGCGTAATCTGATCCCATCTTGACTAAAGCATACTCGAAAGTATCGACGGTGGAACCAGATGAAGAATGCATTTTGTCAAATGTATAAAACTATAGGGAAAAAGTCATAGAGAATACAGAAGTATTATTTGAAGGACATAGCTAGCCAGAGCTAAGGTAAAAAAAAAATTTTTTTTTACGGCCTATTTCTTTCGACTTTAATGTAGATCTTCACCAGGGCTGTTGTTAAGTGTGGAGATATAAACAAACGGACTTGGAAATGACATTGAGTTGAAAGTTCAACTCACTTGTCGTTTCGACGACTTAGCCATGAAGAACTACATTGTGAGTCGAAACGTCAGCAATCAATAAATAGTTGAGAACTATTTTGTTCTTCTTGACTACACAAATTATATTTCGTATGATTCCTCGGAATTATCACTAAAAGGAAGAGAGGGTTTGCAGTTTCATTCTGTTTATACGTTAATGTTCATACACTCTTCGCCCCATACACAAAACAGACCAAACCACTCACAACTATTTACAGGCAAGCAGGACATAGATAATAATTTGATAAAATCATATACCGTGAGAAAAATAATTCCAAAGGAAATCTAAAAGAAATGATCACCATAGAAAAATATACGGTACGGGTTATTAACAGAACATCATATGTAAAAAATTTAATTTCATGTTATTCTAAACACATAAACACATACGATACAATTATTATTAGTGTGTTATTAACTAATAATAATTATATAAAGAACAAAACAGAAATAATAGACTAACTACCTGCTGGAAAGAGGAATGAGGGTCGGGAAAAACCAAATAACCACACAAACCTTTCACCATTTCATTCTTACACAGTTCTACTCCAAACCTTGTACGCGTTAGTTCGAGCTGTTGTACTGTTATGTACAACACTCAGTTACATAACAGTTGTAGGCAATGTTTCTATTTATTGATTTTAACTTGTATTCTGTACATTTTAGAGCTTAATAATAAATTATTTCAACAGAACTGATTTCGATTTGCTCTTTCACTGCAGGGCATGACTATGAGAATAACAGTCTCGAAACATTGCCACAATATAGTTTTTTTATTATATACTGAACCTCAACATTTTCAAATATAAATATATATATATGTATATATATTTATATTTGAAGATCATTATTTATAAACACAGTAGCAGATATATATTAACACTAAATAAATTGGATTTCCACTTTTATTTGATGATTGTGGGAATGTAGGATGAGAGGTCGCTGGCTGAGTGCCAGGATGAGGGGAGGGGGACAGTGTGGTAGTGAATGCTGTAGCAGTGCCCGCGCTCTGGTTGCATTCCACCTCGCCCGTTCCCTCTTATACTATAACTACAAATAAGATCTTAACTAGCTCACCCTTCTCAATACGTTTTAGAACCTCAGTAAGACGTTTCTTTCTTAATATAATATATTACCGTTTTACAGAAATTTTTTAAACTGAATGCAACGTAAAGGTTTTAGTTAACGCTGATCCTAGGCGTGAAAAGGAAAATTTCTTGAAGGTCTTAAGGTGCTGCAACATGTTTGCAAGACTATGGTGAATTCACGCATGCGCATGGCGTATGTTTTTGGGCAATAAACCATGGGCGGTTTGGACAAGCTTGAACTTCATCCACACGTGTTTTAATAAATTAAAAAATTTTCCCAACAATACTTAATCGATAATTAACTATAGAGTATGATTGTATATTATAATATTCAATCAAGTGGGTGTAAATACATTGTTTCAAATCTTGTCAATTAATTTAACAATTAACTTTTGCCTAATGATACATTTATAGGAACATTACATGTATGAGTAATTAAATTAATTATTTAATAAAAAAATTAATTTAATATTAAATATTTATGTAATATAACGAGGTTTGTTTCATTTTGTTGGTTGTTTTATATTTTTAAGAGAATTTCAAATCCTTTCAAAGGGTGGCTATAATTTTCCAGGAGATGTATAGTTTTTGAGTTCTTCGTGTAAATAAACATTATTGGAGCTCTACTCGATCATTCTCATTAATAATTTCAGATGCATAGGTATTGCTATTTTTGAGAGACGGTTATCAATTTGTCGGTTTGCGAATAAAATCTTTCATTAACTAAGTTAGTAATGTTTTAGTTTATCAGATATATATATATATATAAAATCTTTTATTAACTACGTTAATAATGTTTTAGTTTATCAGAGATATAAAAAAAATATTTATTAACTAAGTTAGTAGTGTTTTAGTATATCAGATATAAAAAAAAAATATAACAATAAAAATAATATTAGACTAAACATCACTAAACGTCAACAATTTACAAAAATGGTCTGACAACCTTACATAGAAAATTAAAAAAAAAAATTATACGAAGAATGTAGATACATATCAGATACATACATATTACATCTACTTTATCTTTAACTGAATGTTTTTATTCTCAAGAATTACAATTATATTCTAGAACCCATGAATAATGTTTAATTTTATGTATCAACAATTAGGTTAAACTATATTAAACACAAAAACATATGTATACATGAAATGATATATATATATATATGCACACAGAATACTAAACCATCATTTGTAGAAGTAGTATATAGTAAACTATTCATATTCCATCCATGTAGTGAATGATATTTTTATAAATAATTATGAAAACATTAACATTACCTTAACTATCCTGTACTTACAAGACCTCTAGTTATCACAGGCGAACTGTATCTCAGTTTCGAGGTCAAATTTAAATACACTCAGCACAAGGATACGGATTAAAAAAATTCTAAAATTGTGGATGCTCAAAAAATAAAATAAATATCCACACATGAAGACAAAAATATGAGGTTCATTCGTAATTATTCGAAATCTGATTCTCATCTCTGAATATAATAAAGAAATTATGATTTACATTCGGAGTATTCATTTATTTTAAAATATATTTTGCATTGAATTGGGACATGAAAACATAGCTTAAGACCAAACGGATCTAAAAGAGGACTTGAAAAGTTAAAAGAGGCCAGTCATTCATAATATTTTCTAGGGAAAACTTTCACTATCCATGGTAACATGAACGAGTGTCATAACGGAGATCTTATGAAGTTATTTGGAATCGTTAAAAAAAAAATAAAAATTTTTTATACTTAATGCTTTTCATTAAGTCGGTCATTCGCCATGGTATTTAAAACCTAAAGCACCAAAAATGTTTATTGTTTATTATTTTATATCTGTAAAAACAAATTTGGCTTAGAAATTTAGCTGCAAAAGTTTATCACAATCAATACTAAATCCATATCCAAAGAAAAAAAAACAATTTCTAGTAATTGCATTATAATAAGTATTTAATGGATTATTACAGAATAAATCTACAAGCAAGATGAAAATTTATAAATAAGCTATAAAAAATAATATTTACTTCACAGATAAGTTAATTATTTTAACGAAATACACAAACATAAAAGATGGATGTACTACAGTCAATCCCTCTAATCTCTAAACCGTAATCTGTCCCTCTCCCAACAGTTTGTTCTAAGAGCAGGATGTGAGAGTGTAATTGTTCCCACATAGAAGCTCAATTGACGTCTGAACAAGGGGAGAACACACTTAACATTTGACTATTCTTGATTGTGAATCCCACTTCAACAAAAAATATAGGCGTCATATATCAACAAAATATCATAAAGTTATTTTTAATTTAATGGTTGAATATATGCAAAAGAACCGAAACTTTACAAGTTAACTAAACTTAAATTTAGTTTGAAAGGACCTCAAAATGAGAATTTCATAAAAATATGGTCCCTCAAAAATTTAGAATTCCATCAAGATAAACTATTTTTAACGATACAAAAAGTTGCTCTGTTATATAATTGGCATTATTTATATAATATTTTATATTTACTTAAAGCCATAAAGGCATAAGAAAAAAAGTTTTTGGGATCGGCAGTAGTTAGTGAATGCTGTTTCTAGATCAACAGTTGTGCTTAGAGGTGATCCGGTCTATACCACTAGATTGTGTCCCACATTATACTATTACTTAAACTATTATTTTTATTACTCCACATTAGAGACTGGTTGTGCCCAAGGGGGAGGGTTCCACGAGCTCATAAATTTTAGTAGCCATTAAGGAATTTAATGTCTCTTTATGTATTCACCGTTTTATAGAAATCTATGTTTCCCTTAAAATTTATAATTGATTTCCAGAAATAAAAAATATACACTTTTTTATTAGGGATTTTTTCAGAAAAATTCTGATCATAACTGTTTTTGAACAAATGTTCATCATATAACATAGATGAAGGAAAAAATTTTTTTAAAAATCGATTCCTTCCATATAAATTAATACGTTAAATTACATTTTAATAACGTTAAAATACAGCAAACCTAAGCTTCCAATGTTTTTAATTTAGTTAAAATCTTGGTTATTATATGTTAACTTAATTAAAACTCTAATCTAAATATTAGAATATAGAATTTATTTATTTTCCCGTTATTATTTATGTCATTTAATTTTTTGAATCCATTATTGGAGTAAAGAACTAATTAACTGAAAAAATATTAATACATAATGGGAGGAAATATATGAAAACAATTTTTTCATGGAAAGAAGCTGTGAACAGTGAATAGAATAGTATTAAATCTACGTGGAATGGGAGACAGAGCGCTGGAAGCCTCAAGAGAGACGTTGTGACGCAGCCGGTACAGACCTCTGGAATGCAGAACCAAGGAAGCAAGAGGCTCTGGAGGCTGGACAGAAACGAGGGTCATCTAAAGCGCTTTCCAGACCTTACATATCCTGCCAACTCTCGAATATGACTCAACTAAACAACCGAAATCGTTTTCCACCTTTCCAATCCATTTATTATGGTCCTTGATACTGCTATGTAACATTCTTAGTATACTACTTATTTCATATCACTGAATAGTTAGTATGAATTACTTTAGCAATGTAGAACTAGTAAATTACACCTAGATTTAAACAAAAACATTTTATAAAATATTTGTTGGATTATCAATTTAAATCTCATTATCAAACTTAACACCTAGGTATATAATTTATAAACCAACTAATTCCGAAATTTCACCATTCTCTATTTATCATTAATTATTATTACTATTACAAATAACTTTTGGGGAAAGGTACTTATAAAAAATATAGCTATATAAGTTTAACAAACGAAAAATATTTATAGAAAAAGTAATTTAATTGTAATCTACATTAATCACGTAAGAAATAATTCAATTTAATTTTCACGTTAGAACACTATGTTAGAATTTTTCGCCAATTTCCATTCTTAAATTCTCACTGGAACTTTAATTAAAAGCTATTAAAAAAAGTGAATGGTTTCTAAACTTTGATAGAGTTAGTAAGTCAACGGATCGAGATGGTTCGAATTGGGTTTTGAAGATTTCGAAGTAGACATCAATACCCAAGTTAGTTGAATCTTAACTGTAAAACTGAAGTGATATTTTACAGTGGGACAAGGTAATTTCGTTTAACGCAAACATTTACTTAAAAATAGTCAAAAAGTATGTGCAGCTTAACCAATTGTGTGTTTTGAGTAGACTTTCTTGATAATATCATATTGTTCTTACAAAGGAGTATAATATCACTTATATTTCGAATGAATTAAAGAGTAGAAAAAAACATATCTAATGCCAGAGTTTTTAAGTGCAACCTAGTTTATTTAAACTACTTGTGTCGGCATTGCATACTTATAAAGAGATATTAATAATTTTGAAATCTATATGACTTTTTGTATAAAAGATTGTTATTTCAAGCTTCGCCAAATTTCTCAACGCAGTATGTAGTGAATCCAATGGTACAAGAGGCCACCAGGAATGGTCGCCACTGATCTCACAGATGCAAATTTTTATGCTTCGTTTCAATGCCGTTTCGACTGGTTCACCTCCCTCATCATCGCTCTCTTCCACGTGTTCCTGGGTCGTCCTGTAGATTCTAAACAAGTGCATGTTTCTCAATGGAATTGTTTTGCTTCCTTAAGGCGTGACCAATTCCTTTTCTTGATAACTGTATCTACGGGTTTGAAGAACTTCTGCTCTATGAGCTATGCTGTGCATCTAAAAACAAATAATTTTCTCAGGGCCTATATCTTTATTATTTATTTATTTATTTTTAGTGACCTTTCCATGTTTCTAATGCATATGGCAGTAATGAACAGTCATTTTTTCGAAACAGATACTATTTCGGTTCTTTGGAAAAAACCTTCTTCAAGACTGTATATAACGACTTCCAAAAATGGCGCTCATATCTCCCGGTGTTTATAGCAGTCAGCTACAGTTCCTTCAGATTCGGATAACACTTACACTCACATAGAAAGAAATACACCATTCTGGACACAATGTCATCTACAGTACATACCGTAGGGCCACTTTCTCTAGGGAGCCGCCCCAGAGAGTCCAGCTAGATGGTAGCCTCATAACATGGATAGACTAAATAGGCCAACAACTGAAACAAGCAACTTATGGAAACGAAAAAAAAAAACCCGGACTGATATATAAGTCGAATTCGGAACATTTAGACATTACAAGAGGGTAGAAGATTGAGGTTATAAAGGAGTATAGACTTGGCATTCTGATGATGCGATGGCCAGAAGTCGGTGAGCAGTGTATTCCGCTTAACTTATGATTTTTTCATTTCTCTCAGATTTAAGGAATATAATGTCTACACCCCGAATAAATCAAAAGAGTGTATTGAATTTTATTTATTTAAATATTTCCTTATAATTCTGCAGGTTAGAAACAGAACTGCCTTTCGTGGCAATTTTAAGTTTCGAAGATCAAGATCGAGTTCTCTTATACCTTATATCCTTAGTGCTTTTCAAAATTAATTCGTTGAAAGGTAAGACTATCTTTTTATTATTTATTATTATTATTCAGGACTGATTGAAGAAGGAGCAGGACGGAAACCAATATAAGTAAGAATATTCATGAAAACCTTTTTAATAAACATAAGAAATATCACCTATTTCAGTGTTGCACCCACAGAAACCTCGGCAATAGGTAAATGAAAAATAAATGTATCATCAACGTTACAAAGAAATTATAAATTGCTTCCAAATTGTGGAAGGCCCAGTGCCTAGTGTTAGTACAAGAGCCGGGAAGAAAAAAAGGCAGTCATCACACCACAATTTTTGATTACTTTAATGAAAACTATGAATGATTACTAGTCAAAACTGATGAGTCTGCCAAGTATAAGTAGGGGAACAAAGAATGGCGGCTGTTTCAAAACATGAATTTTTCATTCGGAGCTCGATATCTTAAAAACTACCAACAGCACTAGAAAATCTAAGAGAACTTTATTTAAAGAAGAGTAAATTTGCTGAAATAATAGCCCTAAAAGAGCTATTTACGTCCAATAGTTCTCGAGATATAGCTTTTTAAAAAACAAACTTTCTTAAAAAATTAGCTCTCATATTAAAGCTAGTTTAATGAGCTATAAAGTAGTTTATGATGTTTATCTTTGTAGGAGTAATAGTTTACATGAAATTTGCTAAAAGAAATTGATTTATAGTTGTTCGGACAAATTTTCATTTGCCAAATTTATATTCATATGTGATATTTGTATATAAATATAACTTTGGCACATAAACATTTTTTGAACTATAAAGCAATTTATTTTAGCAAATATCATAAAACTAATCTTTGTTACCCCTAACACACTAAACTACTTTATAGCTCATTAAACTATCTTTAATTTGAGTGCTAATAGACATCTGTACGTCAAATGGTTTTTGAGATATAAATTTTTCAATATAAATTCATTAACTGATGATCTTTTAGTACGTCCCATACAACATTTTTATGAAATGTTGCGTTTTAAAAAGCTAAATCTCGAAAACTATTTAACGTAAATAACTCTATTAGGGCTCATACTTTAGGAAAATTACTCTTCTTTAAATGACGTCCTCTTAGGTTTTCTTGTGTTGTTCCTACTTTTTAAGATATAGAGCTCGGAATTAACAATTAGTTTTTTTTTATCGCTTTGAAACAGCCGTCATTTTTTATTCTCCCTACCTATACTTGGAGGACTAGTCAATTTTGACTATTAATTATACATAGTTTTCATTATAGTAATAAAAAATTGGGGTAAGATAACTGCCTTTGTTCTCCTCTTGGACTCTTGTACTATGTGATTTTCTTATAGTAGGCGTGATGAATTAGAAGCAATACCAAGCAATAACTGAGTAAATTAGGTAGTGAACAAGCAAGGTCTTGAGTCATCTAGATGAATCACTTCACCAGGTGATTTACTTTCGTTTTTTACATGCAACATTACCCATTTTTAAGCTATATTTTAACTTTCAATTACCTACATATGGAATATATAGTAAGGCTACTATATATACACACTTTAAAATAACAATAGTTTTACTTAAAACATAATGTATTGGTCATACTAGAATCTTTCCCGTCAGCAAAGACATCAAAACCTACTTAAATCAATTAATTATTCAAACGAACTATTAATGAAACGAAGAAGATACAGTGCTGAACCAATCAGCGATTGTGTTGATTGCATGGCGCAACATGATGCTACAAAGGATCTCAGTTTAGAAATAGAGATTAGTACACCTTCTCTGAGCTACAATGGACGATTCAAGATTACTTACCGATCTGGAACACATGTAAGTTTCGCAAGTATTTTTTTCGGGGTTTCGATACGATTCTTGTTACCGTTGTATAACGATACGGCGGTACAGAAAACCGCATCGGGGCCAGGAAACTATAACAATTACCGATAGAACGCGAAGGAGCCGACCAATATGGTCTATGCTCTTGGTTTAATTTGTTAATTTACCTATTATTAATTCTGTTGCAATTGAGTGTTGTGGTAAACAGCGTTGCGTGTAGTTCAATGACTCCCCTTTCGAATGAGTGTATCATATATATATATTTTATTACGTATCAGGCAGACTGTTTAACAAATGTAATTTATAATTCACGTTAGATACCATAAGACAGTCATTCATAATATAAAATATTCATCATAATATTGTATTAGCTAATTATAGTTAACTATTAGAGCTTTCGAAGTCTAATATATCAACATATTGCTGTTTAAGTATAATGGCGCTACTGTAAAATTTTGTGAAATTGACTTTAAAACATAATTGTACTTACAAAATCTTTCCTTTGGCGAATTTTTATGTGCAATTTCACAAAGTTTACAATTGCGCTATTATTCTTCCGGAGGTGAAATATGTTTATATTCTACAATATACAATCCCATAAACATGCTTTTATCATTTTTCATGCAAAGTCATAAATCAACCTCATACTTTCAATGACATTTATTCCAAAGCATGTTCATAGACTGAATTAATAAATTTTTTAAATGAAATTATCAACAAAAGAGGAAACAAAACTTATTATTTAATTTATTATTTGTATTATATCATTTCACTATCATGAGAGACCCTCTTTGAACACAAATACCAAGTTCTGAACTGTCTTAACGATCGACAACGCAATTTGTTTGTAGTTTTTTCCTTAGCAGAATCTAAGTAATTCTATATGATGAATATAAGTAAAATCATTATTTCTCAGTTTATTTATCATAGGTGATTTAAGTTATGGAATATGATTGTTCCTTATTTATTTTATTTTTTTAATTGTGAGCTATTCCTAATGTATTTTGCTTAAAAGAGAATTCGATTCATGTGATATCTAAATTAATTCCATGTCTCTGAAAGTGTTAAATACAATAATACAATTATTCGTATTTTTATGCTTGTAGAAGATTATGATAAATTATGACATCATCAGAAGTATTAACAGAAAAAAAAAATGTTGACTATTTCAACAACCCAACACTTTTGGCAAGTTGACTTTCACCTTGATGTTTCAACAACGAAATTCCAGGTATGCAACTAGACAGTGTATGAAGTGTTTTGTCCTTCATTTGAACTACCTTCAACCATTATTTGAAATTTGAATTTAAAATATCGCATTAGGTACAAATAATATGGTGTTGGTAAGGTAGTTTGAAAGTAGTATAACACAAATTAAAAAAAAAAAATTAAATGAAATAGTTAATTGACTATATTATATTAGACATGGGCAGAATAACTTTCAACTTCTTTAGTGATTAATGTGAGGCTGTGAAAGTAAAATTATGATTGTCCTAGACAATGGCCGATATAAAAACAGAAACATTAAATATTTAAAATGAATTAATAAAAATAATGTTGAGGCTAAATTAAAAAAATAAACGGTATTATTATAAATATTCTTCAAATTTGATAATTCATTATGCCACTATTAAATAGTACTCAAATCTTATCCATAAGGGTGAATTATAGTCTATACTGTTAAAGAAATCAGATTTCTATGATTATCATATTCCAGTAATAAAATAATATTAGGTTTAAAATTATAGGTTAAATGAGGTTGATGGACCACAATGGTGCAAGACTTTCACGATGCAATACTGAGATAGTTAGCGTTCTGCAATACTTGGTATGTAGGATGATTCCCATTCGATGTTTTGCATGTCTAGCTGTTTTTTTTTTTATTGTTACTTTTAAAAAATAAAATTTATATTGTTCTATACAAAACATAGATGAATTGGGGTACTAAAAATAAAGAACAGCCAGTAATATAAACGTCACTAAATCCAATTTTTACCTTCTGTAGATTTTTATTGTATAATAGCATAACCGTTGTGTATTGGCTTGGCTGTACGAGTCTATTGTGCAAATAAGAGTGATAATGTAAGTCGTAACCCGGCTGTTGGAAGGTTTAGGGACCATTGTGATGGACTAGTACTAGGGATTGGACACAAAGCGGGGTTCCATTTAGTCACAGTGTTGGACGCTTTCATCTGCCCAGGTTAAATGTGATTGAGATGTTCTACTTTTGCTTTGAATCAATTGCTTCGGTTCTTTCTCCAGATTTCTAACAGGTGTTATAGCTGTCCATGGTGTTTGTGGAACTACATGGTACTGCAGTAGGAGTAAGGGGAACACTTGATGCAAGATTACAAAAAATATACCACAAATTCTGTTGTAGACAACCTAGATCAATTTATACTAAACCAATAAGTTCGAATCCATTCAAATATTTATATGAATACAAATTAGATTATTTAAGTTAAGACTAATAAACAAAAAAATTGTTAATTAACGTTGCATTATTTTATTGTGTTATGGTAAGGTCTCTTCCCTTCACAAAATCCATCTTTAAAATATCTTCTTTAACATTCAATTATTCTACTACACAATAATCTAGAGAACATTTTAGCGACTTGTAGCTCAGTTTTATAAAAAAAAAAAAAAAAATTGAAGGCCAATGTCATGAAGTATCAACACAACAAACGCAGAGGGAAAAAATTAGGTTCTACTAAAAATGACATAGAAAAAAACGTCCCTCATTGGAAGAATGTTAACAGCATTTCTGTATTCCCTTGCGTTCATTGTTACTAATGTTTATTGACATGATAAATGTATTATTTTAGTTTAAACTGGAGTTTTAATCCCATGTAATCATGAAAATTACTCAGAAAAAACCTTTATGGGCAATTTAAAAAAAAAAAACGTGAGATTTAAAACTAATTGCCATCAAGTTAGTAGCTTACATAATTATTATATCTGTATCCTCTTTAACATTAATTAGTACGCAACTTAGGTTAGGTTGCCCAGCTATGTTATGAGCTGAAACATTTTGAGAGTGGAAAATTCTGGGATTATTTTGTCTGGAACTAGAAAGCCTCTTAGAGTTAAAGAAAAATATAAGATTGAGATATTAAAAAATATAATAATAATAATAATAATAATAAGTAAAAAGAGAGGCTCAATCTCAATTAAAGGAATAAACAATCCTCCAGTGAATTCAATCAAGACCTAAACCTAAATCCTCAAGGACGACATGGCACAATCCTCCATTCTACGTTTTGGTCAACCCTTAAGAGATTTGTGCAGACTATCCTTTTAGTGATTCACTCCTAAATCATTTCAACAGACTAAGATGCCAATTTCATTTAACGTAAAGATATTACCTCAATTATATTTACTGAGTCCAGTTGAATTCGGCGTTTGCCGTATTAATGTTTCATAATTTTCTGTAATCATTTAAATTCTCTGAATGACTCGCCTTTCTTCAATCCAAATATTCTACGTAATAATTTATCTTTAAAAACATTTGAACTAAAACAATGATCTTCTCTGAATGAATGCGGTCAAATTCAGCAACGATACAAAATCACAAAGACGTACAAATGTAACAATTTTAAAAATTCAATATTATAATTTTTTTTTAAAATAAACTGAAAAGTTATTTTAATGAAATAATCACCTTTTCTAATACTAAACATAATTAAAATTAATATACTATTAAATCTATTTTAAAAATTTCTTTGGAATTTTCGTCTCATTAAATATAATATCGAAGCAACGTGGAGTTTCGGCCACATTAAGCAAATCCTGACTTATAACATATCTTTATGGAAGTTTTCTTTTTATATATAAATTGTGAAGTGAAATACCAATTGTATACTTTTCATTCTTTATTCTTTTATATTCTTAAGACGCATATCAATATGAAGAACGTCTGAGGAATATTATTAAATTATATCGTTAAGAAAGTTAAAAATATGAGTAACATAAATCGAAAATGTAATAAAAGGATACATAGAAGGAATGAAAGTTTATTTTTCTATGCATGAATAGTAAATATTTTACGAACAAAATTAATTTCCATTGGTATTTGGTAAATCAAAATGTGTGTAATTATGAAAAGGCCATTATAAAAATACATTTCAAATTAAAAGTAATTCATAATCGAGAATGTCCATATGGCAAATTTGTAGAATGACCACACCGTTAAAATTTTTATTAATTAAAGGAATAAATAATTCAAATTTAGAAACAACTTCTAAGTCACACTAATTTCGAGGATTAAGATGCTGTACCATTATTTCATTGATGTTGGAAAGAAGAGTTGAAGTGGCAAAAGGAAGTAATTAAATTCAATTGATGCGCCTTATGTACACAACTAAAATGTAAGCAACCTGCCAATAAACGTTTAGTTGAAAGTTGTTTGTTTGAGGAGCAGACGCACGCACACCTTCCAGAAACTTCAACGCCGCTGACTGCCAACGGAAATTCAAACTTTCAAAATATTTTCAAAAATATAAAATAGCCAACTATATAGCAAAATATTAAGAAACAAAAATCACAAATGAAGGGGAAAAAGCTATTAATCTGTAACGACAGTAAAATGACTATTAATTTCAAGGATTTCTGAACTGTCTATTGTGATGACATAACTAACAAAAATAAATGAAAAAACCGATCTGAATATTATAATTATATAACAAAATTTCAAATACAAACAAACGTATTTCACGGTGGCAGCAGAAAAATAAATAGAGGGAGAATGAGTATCTAAGTCGTTGACAAACTAGTTTTTTTTTCTCCGACTCAGGCAACTCAGCGCCCTCGAACTATATTCTAGTGTTTACATTTACTAAATTTAAAATTATCAGCAATTTATTGTTTGATTTTTAAAATTTAATAAAAATCACAAATGAAATAAATTCATTAAAGAATGAGAATACAAACATATACACGTCTTGTGTATATTACAGCACTTTTTAACGATAAGTTCCGAAGTTGAGGTGCGGTGGTTGAAGAGTATGGTACTTCAGGCAGATTTTGTAATCCGGAACCGTTCTGGCATATTAGAAGAATAGAATTCTTATATTAGAGAAAAAATAATGACACATACTGAAGCGAATCACACATTAACAATTTCTGCAACTTTCTTCCCACGTGGAACATCTGCTCTAGAAGGAGCTGAAAGATGAAGTGTTTGGCCAGGAGGGACCAGAAGATGTTGACATGCTAGAAGGGAATGTTCCTACCTGATCTGGGAACTGGTGATCCATGGCTCGATGGTGACAGGCCGAGGCAGACTGGCATAGCTTGGTGAGGAGTTGGCGCTCCTAGCGCAGTTGGCACTCCTACCGCAGGGGGCGCTCCGAACCACGTCAGGGACCTCCCCACCTGCAATCAGGAGTCTTTGGTCCGCGGCTGGACGGGGAGTATCAGTATCATAAGCGAGTGAACCGGCTCCTTGTCCGCAGAATTCTTAGTCCGTGTCACTACTGAAACTTCGACCATCCTAACAGCTACGCTAAGTAAGTCGCATATAAACCAAATGGGGCTTAGCTGAACATATTTTGAAATTTCTATTTATCCACAAGAAGATGATACATGCCAACAGAAAACCAAATTATTTGTGTTTATATTTTAACATTTTTTAAAATGTTTCAGAAGCATATATTAAAATTACGATTTTTTTTTTTTTAGTAAAATTTACAACTTTATACTAAAATACAATTAGTAATTGTGATTACTTACGATTTAGTACTCATGATAAAGATAAGTTTAGTACTTCAATTACTATGTTAAATTAAAACGTCCCGTGGCAATCTTCTTTTCAGACGCCTAGATAGTTATCAGGGATTGTGGCGGATGTAAGGTTAAGAACCAGAGGGTAAGGATTTTGGAAATAAATTCGGGCCACATTTCCAACAAATGGGATGTTGAGGTCTTAATAGATAAGTTTATTTGTAATATGTAGCAATAAGAATTTTGGATTGTGAGGTTTAGATACAGGAGGAATTTGATGGTTTCTGGTGGAGCCCCAAAGCTCAATACCACCAAATAGATCTGATAATCATGGTGCATATAAGTTTTTAAAAATTACAATACTAAAAAAAATTATTTTGTATGAATTTAACGTATTTAATCATTTAATATAAATTATTTCAAAATGTGGGCTCGTTCAAAGCGGTTTATTGATTTTATTTTAATTTATCAATTTTAATTCTACAGGAAACCACCCTAATTGAACCATAGTAGAGGATCAAGTTTTCATTTTGTAGGACCGACACAGAAATAAAAGTCGACCCCCACTCCGGCCGAATTCGAACCGGCGCCACTGCAGTTCCGAATTTGCCAAGATCTACTCCTCAACTCAGGTAATCATGTTGCTCAGTCTTTTGTAATGGATTGGAAGTTTAGACCGTTTGTAAACAAATTTTAAGGATCAAACCTTCCCTCCCTAAAAAAAAGTTTAAACATTTTCTCCGGAAGATTATAGAGCATATAAATATTTGAGACCGTGCCGAATGTCAAGTCAACTAGTTTATCGAAAATATTTTTTTGTGTGTGATTTACCATTTAAATAATTTATTAATAAAATAATGCTTACCTCTTAGCTGCATGCTTACCCTTTTCTTTTCCCCATCTCACCATATATGTTTTTGGTAATAAGATTCGAATAATCCTGCGAATTTAGGAAATAACTGCTTAAGATGTGATTTTAGAATATTTTTTTCGTTTTTAGCATTTGTAAAAACACAAGAATCGTAGGTTTCAGAATAAACCAGGATTTTGAACTCACTGTGCAATGCCTGAAGTGGCCGTATAATTGCTTAATAAACAAATAACCATTGGGATAATCAGTCCTAAACGTAGGGGTTGGGCGAAACGTATCCATGCCATCCTCATCCGAGTGGATTGTGTCAAGACTTCCACTTGAAGGCCTGGTTTGGTTCAGTGCAGGGAGGAATGTAAGTGAAGATTAGTAGTGTCAAACCTTCTAGTAGAAGATCCTGGTAGAAAAAAGTAAGATGTTTCACCGCAATTTTTTTATTATTGTAATAAAAACTACGTAGAATTACTAGTCAAAATTGATGAGTCTGCCAAGTATGGTTAGGGGAATACAAAATAGCAGCTGATTCAAACTGTTAAAAAAAATTAATTTTTCATTCGTAGCTCCATATCTTTGAAATTACTCACAACAATAAAAAAATATCATTTAAAGTAGAGTGAATTTTTTACAATATGAGCCCTATTTAAATTATATATACTATATATTTATTAGTATATATAGTAATATAATTATATATTTAGATTATATAAATCTTTATTTCAGGAACCATGAGGCTTAAAGATGTCTATTAGCACTCAAATTAAAGCTGTTTTAATGTACTATAAAGTACTTTCTGTCATTTATCTTCGTAGGAGTAATAGTTTTTCATGATATTTGCACATGAAATTTTGTCCAAACAACTAGAAATCTATTTATTTTAGCAAATATCATGAAAACCAGCACTCGTACGAAGACAAACCTCATAAAATACTTTTTAGCACATTAAACTAGCCTTCCTTTGATTGCTTGCCGACTTCTGTACGTTCAATAGTGCCTGAGATATAGATTTCCCAGAATAAATTTACTAAGAACTGATTTTTCAGTACATTTTTTTATGAAACGTAGCTTTTTAGAAAAAAATATCGTATCTCGGAAACTATTGAACGTAAAAAAGTCTGTTAAAGCACATACTTTAGTAAATTTACTCTACTTTACTCGATGTTCATAAGTAGTATGTTTCTTTCTGAACGGGAAACCTAATCATGGTATCCTAATCTTGACATAATATTATAATTTTAATAATCATATAAAAATGAAAAATATGCTGATCAGATTGGTGAGTCATTGCATACGTATAAAATTATTTATTTTTAAACAGTATCCATGGGAAATGGGTTAATATTTTAACACATAAATTAAAATATTTTACGTGAATTTTGCAATAAGAATTAATTTATAGTAAAATAACAAATAAAAATAATAATGTTCCACATAAAATGACTTTTAATGAATGCATAATCGAAGATAAAAATAGATAGTAGGAAGATAGTCCGGGTGGCTGTCAATAAAGGTATCAAAAAAGTAGAAGAAAACTATTTATTGTTAACCAACTTAGTTATCTTATACTATTTTTATTCCTTTATTGACCGCCACTTGGACTATCTTCTTCCAATAAAAATAGATAATACTGGTATAAATATCATATTATTATATTTATAATAACTGTAATATTGTTAATTGATAATCAAAAATAGATTTATTTGTTTATTGAATCAAATTATGACTTCAACTTTTTATTTTTCGAATTGGAACCTCCCCTCTCAAGCCATAACTAAGGGGCCCCGAATATTACATCGTCCGTGGCCCCACAACTTGGATCCACCACTGTCCGTCGAAGTAATCGAAGTAAAAAACTTTGGTTTATCACTAGCCAACTTTCAGAAAAAAATTATGAATTATTCACTCCTACCTCATTTCGATTTTAAATATAAGAATTATATAAAATTGCTCATAGATTTTTTTTGCATGAACCACAGACAGGTCCTATTAGTACAAGAGCCAGGAAGAAAAAAAGGCAGTTATCTCACCTCAATTTTTTATTGCTTCAATAAAAACTATGTATAATTACTAGTCAAAATTGATGTGTCTGCCAAGTACATAAAATCTACCACTAGAAAATCTCAGAGAACATTATTTAAAGAAGAGTAAATTTGCTGAAATATTAGCCCAAAAAGAGCTATTTACGCCCAATAGTTCTCGAGATATAGCTTTTTAAAAAGCAAAATTTCTTAAAAATCTACTGAAAGATTAGTAGACTGTTAATTTATTTTGAAAAATTTACATCTCAAAAACCATTTGACGTACAGATGTCTATTAGCACTCAAATTAAAGCTAGTTTAATGAGCTATAAAGTAGTTTATGGTGTTTATCTTCGTAGGCTATTACTCCTAAATAGTTGTTCCGACAATAAATTTGATTTATGAAAAACATTATTTCAGAAACCATTAGACGTACCGATGTCTGCCAGCGCTCAAATTAAAGCTTGTTAAATTTACTATAAAAAGGTTAATTATGTTTATTTTTGTAGGAGTAGTAGTTTTTATGATATTTGACAAAATAAACTCACAAAATGTTAATTTCTAGTTGTTCGTATAAAATGTTGGATTTTTGAAAAAATATATCTATAAAGTATAATAGTATCTATAAAGTATACTATAAAGTAGTTTATGACACATATCTTCGTAGGGGTAGTAGTTTTTATGATATTTGTATATAAATATAACTTTGGCACATAAACATTTTTTGAACTATAAATCAATTTATTTTAGCAAATATCATGAAAATTACTACTCCTGCGAAGATAAACTTATTAAACTACCTTATACCCCATTAAACTAGCTATAATTTGAGAGCTAATAGACATCTGTACGTAAAATGATTTTTGAGATATACATTTTTCAAAATAAATTCACTAACTGCTGATCTTTTAGTACGTCCCATACAACATTTTTATGAAATGTTGCTTTTTAAAAAGCTATATCTTGAAAACTATTTAACCTATATAACTCTATTAGGGGTCATATTTTAGCAAATTTACTCTTCTTTAAATGACGTTCTCTTAGGATTTCTTGTGTCGTTCCTACTTTTTAAGATATAGAGCTCCGAATGAAAAATTAGTTTTTTATTTATTTAAACCGAACAGCGATTTTTTATTCCCCAACCTATACTTAGCAGACTCATCAATTTTGAATATTAATTATACATAGTTTTCATTAAAGTAATAAAAAATTAGGGTGAGATAACTGCCTCTTTTCTCCTCTTGGACTCTTGTACTATATTGACAAGAAACAGCACATACCTAGAGACCTGTTCATGATATGACAGGATATGAGGAATTTCTTGTTTTCTTCAACAATATACGAGAGAATATCGCATAGCAAAATAATAAGTTTATTCCTTGATTATCTGATTTTTTAAATTATTTTAACCCATTTTTTCACCTGGAATACTGATGTATTTAATTAATCATCTCAAAAAAGTTTTTTTTCATTTATTGCAATGGTAGAAATAGAAAATATCATTAGGTCGGATCCGTCACGAATTGGAAGAACAACTTATTGACATGTTCCACTTAAGAATGGACAATACCTAAAATTTCCAACAATTTTGACGATTTCCAGACCAAGTATTTCCTAAAATTTACACTTTTCCCATGTACCTTTCAAAAGCTGACCTCTCTAAATGGCGTTGAAAGGGGTGTTTGAATATAATAACCTTTTTGAAACATGTTTAACTTCAATTTTCACAGTTTGGAGTAGGTTATCAAATTATCTAACTGCTTAAATGTTTTAATTAAATATATGCAAACTGAATAAGACAGGAGTTTGCCCAATGCAATAAATATCTTATTATAAGCATTAATGTGTCTTTGCAAATTAGTGGCTAAGTTTTGACCGTGAATATTATATGAGGGAAAGAAGTGAGAAAGAGAAATAAAATATATATACGCCAAAAGGAGTAACATTGTCGGTTGCATTAATCCTTTTGGTTAATATAATTTTATATTTTACTTTTAACTGTTGTAATATTTATTTTATTACGTATTTCTCTTTTTTTTTCACAATTTTAATTTTTACATATATTTACTAACTGGATTTTATTATATATGTCTATATAAGTATATCATTTTCTTTTTTCTTCCTATAATTTTAATATTACTATCCACTGGCTCATTACCAGTGATGCGGCGAGAGGGATGCGTTGGGATCTCTTAGGCTCTGCTCTACCCCTCACACGTGGGGGATAGAGTGGGCTCAGGGATCCTCAGGTCGATTGTGTAAATATTGTATATATTATTTTATCATTATGTTTTTTTATTTATTTTTCATACATATAGTTTGATTATGTTCATCTTGTCTATTCTTTTGTTTGTATATATTTTAAGAGAGTTTTTTTTAATTATTTTTTTATTTTATTTTTTTTTTTTTATTTTAGTATGTATGAGATCATTCATCACTATTACCTATTGCCCACAACTGTGTGGCAGATTGTAATATCTATCAATAAATAAATCTATCTAAAAAAAAAAATATTACTATATTCTCACACCGTTTTTATCTTCTCATATTTATAATATACAGTTTTTTCCCTTACTACTTGTACATCTATTTAATTTATTTTCTTCTTATTTTTTAGTTATTTTGTTTTTATTTTCATTAATGATTTTTATCTTAGTTTTTTGTACTAAACTCTGATGAATGTCTGAAATTCTACCCGAAACTTTAGCACCAATAATATAAATTTTACTGCTTTGCATTCTTCACTGACAAAATATTTTCTCAAGATGAAATTTTGGTTATTAGCCATGAATAAAGAACTTCAAAACAATTTGTACGTGTTATCATACTAATAATTCTTATTGTAATGTTTTATGATAACAGTATAACAAAAAGTCTTTAAACAGTTTTAGCCTACCGTACCAGTTGGGGCATGGTAGTATTCTTTGCTTTTGATTGATGCAATCAAAATACTTAACGATCTTAGTTTCAACCTGAAGTAATTATAATTATTTTCTAATTATTAAAAAATGAATGGATTTTCTTGCTTTCAACATTCTATTGAGGCATTTGCAAATGTGAAGTTAATTAGCATCATCAATTACTCCTTCACTAAGAGTTCTTCTGTAGCAGAGAAGTTTCTTCTCACAGTTTTTTTTAACAGTCCATGTTTGCACTTAAGAAGCGGAAATGACCGACAATGTTCTTCATGTGTGGGCGAAACTGGCCTGTTTCCTCATGAAATAGCTACTACTATGTACAGTTTTTCTCTCTTAAACTGTATAGATTAATTATATCATAGTTAACGATTAATATTTATATATAAAAAATCCAATGTTATAAAAATTTAAACAAAAGAAATTGTAAAATGGATTTTACATATGAGTCACATAAAGAGAAAATATTGTATATTAAGATTGACTGAATTAATAAAATAGCTAAAAATTTTATAATACTTTGGGCGGTATTACTTACTCAAAATTCTTTGACAAAGATCTTTTATAAAAGAAGTTTGAAGAGAAATATTTCAGTGTAATAGCTCAACTTTCATAAAAGAAAACATTTATAAAAGATCTTATCGAAGCTAGGCTCTTCGTACTATATTTTATTAAAGATAGGATGAGAATTCCTTACCAATGTACTGTTACCTATTACAGTAGACTTAGAACAACAATACTGCCACGGCAACTATTTACAGTTTTTACCATTGCAGGACCTGTTACTTAACAGTGCTTCTTAACATTGTGTAAAAGAGTTTTAACGTTACAGTAGCTTCACTGTCACTGCACGTATTGTTAACTACCACATCAGGCCCTGTAATACTGCAACAAAATGGAGATATTATCGGGACAGTAAATACTGTTTTGAAGATCACTGTACACCATGGCAGTGTTATCTCCATGTAATGTAATTTAGCTCCAGGTTTCATGGACTTCAGAAATGTATTTCGGAAATGATTATTTTTCTTTTTAATAATGCATAAAGCATTTTAAAAAAAAATTAAAAACAGTGAAACGGAAATAATTATATAACTGCCTATTTTAGAAATAAATATTTTTTTTTTTTTTTTAACGAATAATTATTTATTTGATGAATAGTTATCTAAAGAAATAAATACAAGATTTGATGAATAGTCATAATTTTGGAAATAATAATTTCCTAAATAACCCTTTAATTTATTCAATAAATATATTAATCAAACTGTGCCAAGGTCTACTTTCTACCATACTAAACGTTAATGGAATCTTTTACGTTATGTAATAGCAATATTTTGAGTTTTAAGAAAATGCTATTCTTTGACATATATCTTTTATAAAACATCTTGATCATATAACTTTGATATGTAAGTACTGACATAACCCCAAACATACCGGAAAATCATTTATAAATTGATAAGTGTTTTGGTAAACTGATCTACTGCTGTGACTATGAATGATGGTCTGATCTCACATTACCGTCTAATATTGATTTTTTTTAGCGGGTCACTGAAGAGGATCTAGGAGGGTGAATTCCGGAGAGCGAATTTGTTGATCGGGTGAATTAAAAAATTGTGAATGGTTGAAATTGGGGAGCAGAAATGAGAAGGAAAAATAGGAATGAATTGAAACATTTGTATTTGTTGTACAGACCGAAATTGAATGTAAAAGGAAACTGTAGGGGACAAAATTGTTTATTATTGCATCTCTTTTTTTCTGATTATACCACGTATGTACAATTTATATATGTCCGATTACGGATTGATAAGTATGCTGTGTGAGATAGCAACCTGATGTATTTAGGCAGCATAGATAAATAAAGTATTTCTCTCTCTCTCTCTAGTACGAAGAGACTAACTTTTATGAAAGCTATTTTTTTTCCAAAGCTGAGCTATTATACTGCCTTATTTCTTGCCCAACTTCTTTTATTGAAGTGATAAAAACTTTCTTTATACTTCAAATGTTCCTTTGAAGGATAGTTAATGATATTCAAATTCCTCGGGTAACACTGTTTTATTTTATTGAAATGCAGAGTTGATTACAACATAACCTAAGTAATAATCACGTCAATAAAATAGAAAGCTCCATCAGCAACATTGCAACGCTTCCGCATACAATTTATATTCAACATCAGATACATGCCTGAGAAAATATTTTTTATTCTATATTATCATTCAAGAAATCCGGGGCTCACAACAGTAAATCATTTAGTTGCATTGGAGAAAGAGCTTTTTGTATACAGCCAATACTAACTTTATCTTGTTCTAATAAAAGGATAAGGAATGAAAGATTTAGGCGATGTCAAGTGGTTGACAAAAAGTTAGATATGGTTTAGTACAGAGGTGATTTAAATATTGAGGAGTAAGGAGTAGTAAAGATGCACAAATTGTGACATGATATCCTAGAAGAAATTATGAGATTTAAGGTGCATGAATATGGGACAGTGGTCCCGAAATGTTGTACCATGTGGTGATAATTTTAATAAAAATTTCATTAAACCTTTAACCTCAAAAGAAATTTTTTTTTATGATTTAAATATTTTTTAGGGATTACTCTCGTTAGGTAGTACCATGATGTAAACTTATGCTGGATCGAGTACAGCAAGGTTATTTCAAAATCTTCAAAAGAAGAGAACGCCTTAAGGAGTCTATTTGGTGGCAAGCGTATTCAGAAGATGTGAGAAACCTAGTGCATAATTACATTTCTAGCAAAGAAAAGGCCTAGTATAAAAAAATTCAAATTCCGAAACTTTCGGTAAAACTAAATTCGACCGAATGGGAAATATAAGAATTATAGAAGAAAGAGGAGAGGAACCTGTTGAAATTATAGAAAAATACATAGAAAAGAATTGACGTGGTTAGGTCGTGTGCAAAGAATGACGGTCAATTCAAAGTATTCAGGAGTCAAAGACTGAAGGAAAACGACCAAGTGGATGACCGAGGAATAAGAGAGAGGATCTCATATCGGATCTGCCAAGAAACACACGAATCACTCTTGGTGAAGTCAAGAAGTTGGTAACGGATAGAGAGGTATTTGAGAAATGGATCCAGGCTGCCCCGACACCGTAAGGGTTGGTTAAAGAAAAAGAAGCAAAGAAAACTGCAGGAATAGATCAAAACCTCTTTCAGTCAAAGCACTGCCCAAAAACCATTGGGAAACAGCAGCAACTGATTAACTACAATCCTTAAGGTTTTTTTAATTAATAGAGCAGGATTATTACTTAAGATCGGTGGAACTACAACAAAATAGGGTGACTTCGGGGGCAGTCATAAGACAACATTGGAGAAAGAGCTTAAAATCACTTTAAAAAAAATGTATGCCTGAGATGGTTCTCCATACTTTCTGAGATCCGAAGGAGGTTCTCAGTTTAGGTACATAAGATTCTCTCCAAAAGTTTGCAAAATAATATGGTGTTCATCACATATGTGTCTTCACTATCCTTAGGCCAATGGTGCAACTGAGAAATTAGTTCACATCGCCAAGATGATTTCGTGAAGAACGAAATACCTCCATATAAATTGGGTCGTCACTAGCTCAGCTTTTATATGGAAGGAACCAACGAACAACTCTTTTCTAGGCAAATAGTTTTCAAGAAGTCACTAAGAAAAAGGTACAGATAATGCATTGAAATTAATAAAAATATTGACATCAGAAGACGGTTACGAAACTGAGATCACTTAAGACAAATAAAAAGATAAAAAGGTCTGAATCAAAGGTATGGAAAAGTATGGAGTGATACTGGAGTCAGGGGTAACGCGCCTGTCTGCCCACCCAAAGGTAGCCAGTTCGAGTCCCCGGCCCTATCTGAGATATTTTCGAGCATATAATTATACAATACTCACTCACAGCCTCTCCCCGGGCATTTGTGAGACCCGTTAGCCAATGGGAGGCACTCACAAAAATAGGCGTGGGAATGATGAACCCACCTTATGAAAACCACGTCATGAAACGCTCGATGCATTTCCTAAGTACATCGCGCGAGGCCCTGGATCTCCACGATCTGTCGCACCAAAATTAATAATAATAATAATAATAATACTGAGTGAGGTTGACACACGGCACTGTCATATTGTGAACATTTAACCTGGACAAATCAAAAGAAACAAAGTTCATTTAGTTCCCATCTCTTCCAGTTATTTATGAATTGAGTTAAATATTTGGTACGAGGTAGGATGAGTTCACTGAAAAATTTAGGGAACTACATAAAGCGGAAACACGGAGCATGCACCTCGTTAATGTAAATGAAGTAATAGTCATAAGCCTTAACTGTATCTCTTGAACTGTTAAATGCTTATTAGTGTCTCGTTTGTCATTATATTTTAATATTTATTTATCGAAATATCTGTTGATAACCTTCTTAGATCCAGAATATCTTGGCCATGTATTGTATAGTAGACATACTGTGGCTTTTGACCCAGTGATAAGTGGAAAGAGTGAGAAAACATTAAGAAACTATAAACAGATTACATGGTCAATGCCGCTGAGCTCAAGTGGTCGGGGCTGTTTGTTTATCAACCGTGATCCTGTCACTTTCTCCGTGTAAACAAACAGGTAGTATTACATTATTACCACATTAGAACTATTAAACTACATTAACTTTACTTTTTTAGAGTAGTTTTATTAATTCCAAACGCTATCATGATTAACAAAATTAAAGATTAAAATTAAAGACAAGTTAAATTGAAAAAAAAAGCCTTACTGAGCCGAGATGACATATTAGGGGTATTCATGATGTTGTGTTAAATGTAAAATGTTTTACCATGTTAAATGTTATAAGTATAAGATTGTGAGCAGCCCTATTTAAAGTTATGTTAAATGTATAAGAGCTCCTACCGGATTTTTTGAGCAACTTGTTTTACAACCTTTCTTTCCAAAACTTCATGTTATTGTTTACTTCTAAGTTTTGATTAAAGTAATTTATTACAATGCTTAAAGTGGAAGTTGTGTGAAAGTTTGGCTACTGAGTGCCTTGTCGATCTTCTGACTCTGAATCAAGATGAGCTAATTGACAAGTGTCATTATATTATATAATTGCCATCCATTGCTTTATTAGATTTAAAAACATCCAAAACAATATTAATACACAATTAAATTACAAACCACGAGCAAGTAACCTAACATGACAACAAACAAAACAGCGACGAGCTCAGCTGGTCTGTTGCGTGACATGATTTTCCCTTTAATAGACCTAGTAACAGACTCTCAACCATGCTATATGTTATATCATTTTAACATGGTAAAAGAAGGAAATATTTCTCAATTTAACAAAAATTTTTCTATTTAACACGCTTTAACATGTTAAACTAAAGATCATGAATACCCTTAATGTATACAGTATGCGTCGTCTGCTAAATTTTGTTTCATATTAAATGTATAAGGTATGATACTACAGTTTCCGAAATCGAAGAAATCAGACTAGAATGCAATTTTTTATAGGGTATATCAAATGCTGACCTATATGAAGCTATATCTACTGAAAGATCTCGTGGAAGAAGTTAATTTATCAAAGATCTAAGGCAAAGTAAATCTCAAAAAAGGACCCACTTCAGAAGCTTTCAGAGCTTTCCTTTGAAAATATGGAAAGGTTACAGAAAGTCCAAACACTTCTGAAGGAGCAAAAGAGTGAGGTAGAGAAATCATCAAAAGAAAACGATACCCCACTCCTAAAATCAAATTTGATCTAGCGGCTCTTAGTCATGCTGAAAAAAAAACCTAATCAAGAGCTAAATACAAAAAGAAATCTTAGTCGGAACTGTACTCTGTAACTCATCTGAGACAGTAGGATATGGGCTACACTGTGCGACTCCAAACCAAGAAGAAAGCAAAGAGGTTATTGCATGATTTGTGCCTCACATTCTGAGAGCTTATGTGGCAGAAAAGAACCAAGAAAGACTTCTATATACTTGTACGTCATCTAGAGTTACAGTAATGCGAATGTAAAAGATATACTTAATTTATATGGAGCAAGAAGTTAGAGAGATTCTATGACATACTGTGTGCTACTAATGTTATTCTTATCTCTAACATAAGTGGGTATTTATGGTGGAGATAAGAATTTGTTGGAGGAGGATGTCAATAGGGTTGGTTTCGATGTAGGGAGAATTCAAGGAATTTGGCATAGAGCCGAGGTTCTAATAGCTTCCTATGTTGTAAGTGGCCCGTTTGTAGCCGAGAGAGTTAAGGCATTACCTTAAAAACCTCGCAACTGCAGTGGCGCTGGTTCGAATACGGCCTGCGGGTTTGACTTATATTTCGAGGCAATCCAGCAGAATAAGAACTTGACCTCCCACAATTTACAATAGGTTGGTTACCTGAAGAATTGAGCCCCAATAAAACTCTTTGGTTTCAATATTTTTCGAGCTATGTTTCTTCAATCATTAGTATCTTTTTTCCAATCAAGTAAATTATTAATAATTATCTTGTGAAATAATATTAATCTTAGGTATTTTTATTCCCACAGTGCAGATATGAATATTTTTACACGATTTTGCCATTTTTCTACATACATTGAAAATAAGTATTATCCTGAGAAAAGTTTAATATCTCAGAAACTATCGAATGTAGATATGTCTTTTAGGAGTTACATTAAAGCTCGTTAAATACGCCATAAATAAGTGCTAAATAACATTGCAAAATGTTGGTTTCTTGTTTGTTTGAAAAAAGAAAATTAGTGTTAAAAGGACAGTATCTATAAAAGTAGTTAATGTAAAGAGTTCTATTAGGGCTCCATTTGAAGCTCGTTAAATGCACCATAAAGTAGCTTATAATGATTATTTTACTAAGAATAGTAATTAATATATAAATTCATAAAATAATTTTTTTTTTTGGGGGGGGGGGAATACTGGTTCTGTACCTTGGGAATTATTGAATATAATTAATTCTATTAGGGACCAAGTTAAAGCTTGTTAAATGGACTTTTAAGCAGTTTATAATGATATTTCAGCTATTTGTTATAGTTGAGGAATTATAGGCAATAAAACTCAAAATATACGGCGGCCATTTTGATCTGCCTAAAATATTAGGGCTAAGTACCCTCAGAGTAACGGGGTAAACATTTAGTTTTTAAACATTTTTAAGCAAGAGTCCGTTGACAGAAATTAATTTACATTTACTACTAGATAATGCTAAATTTTAAGCTATTTTTATTGGACTAGGTTTGATAAGGTTTTTAATAAAAACTCCCTTCTGTATTTTCTTCTACACATCTAGCGACCACATTACCTGAATTAAAAATTCGTGGTAGCCAAGTGTATTAAGGGGTTGCCTTGGAAACCTCGAGTCCGCAGCGGGGCCGGTTCGATTTCGGCCGGAATTTTCAGCTACTCCCTAATCCTTTGATTTAATACGCGCTCTCTTCTAGTTTTTCCTGCAACTCTAATTAAGAATTTCATTTCAGCTTCTGAGTTCTCATTCTACCTATCTACCTGTCAACTATGATCCAGGTCTCACTCGATCCAAGGTAAAGGCAGGGAGGAACACTGATTTGCAAATATGGAGTTTGGTTTCTTGCCCCACATCTCGATGCACAGTGTCGTTGGGGTTATGCTATAACAGATTTGGTTGGCTAATGATTCGAATTTCTGTCATTTAATTAATCTATATAATCGAATATATGTTTAAAAATTTACCATTATTAAATCCTGATATAGTTATGAAAAAGTGATATCAAAATAATAAATAATATCGTGACTAGGAAATGTCAAACCCAATATTTGTATTTTAATTCTTGAATTTTATATGTTTAATCCAAAATATTATACTCCTTTCTACGTGACACCTTGATTAATTTTTCTAAATGGCAGTTTCAGGAAGTTTAAAATTAAGTTTTCTAGTATTCACCATACGAATAAAAAATACAAAGAAGCTTCTACATAACTGTTCAATTAGGAACAAACAAGGTATTTAATTAAAGTAGTTTAGTTTTCTGTGTATGTTTGTGCAAATATGGTCGGTGAGTTTATTTCAAACAAGATTAGATACGTATGTTTTCCATTTACATATTAATATTATAAGTTGATTTTTGCAGGATTTGGACGTTTTATGCACAAAAAAACCGGTCTCGAAGTCACAAGTTATCTCAATAATCTCTAGTTAAAATCACGAGTCAGTAATATGGGTAAGCCTCTTCAGATAGATTTAATAGTTATTCAATGGCATTACAAAATGATTTTTTTTTTTTATTGTATTAAATGCATATAGATATGTTTATATGTGTATGTATTTAGCAAACCATTATGTAAATGTTAGGCAATTCTAAAATGCAAAAAATGTAGTATATTATACATAGGAACAATCTCAAAGAAGCAGGATAGATAATCATAACGATAATATATTTTAATTACGATTATTTTTATGTTATAATTAAAATTAATACGACTTTAGTAATATTATAAATTAAAAGATTTATAAAATAACTAACCTTCCTCTTACTCCTTCGTGACATTGCTAGTGACTGTTGCAGTCGGTGGGCGGTTGCTCGATTTTCCCATGGGACCTCTTATCACTATTAAAAACAGACTGCCCAACAAGCTCCAAGGTTTATCAGCTAGGAGGTCTCCAGTAATTTATGTTCTAATGTAGTTCAGGGGCATATTCGATAAATTATATAAAAAAATTATTACAATAAAAATATAAATTAAATTCATTCTCTACAAAAGAAATGAAAGATTTTGTTATTTCAAACATTAAATATATACTGTATATACCTTTATTTAAACATATAAAGTATATACCTCCACAATACAACTAGTCTAGACTAGTGTTTGTTGAGGACATAAAATTAGCAGATTGGGTATTAAGCATTTCCCAAGGAAGCCGAGTTGACAGGTTGACCATTTATTTTCTAAATAAATTTATAATTTTAGCTTAAATGAAATTGTTATTTATATGAACAGTTAAATTAATAAAAAATGAAATTAAACAGTATATGTGCAATATTAAATAATCGGTTTAACACACTTATTTTAAAAAAGTAAAATGGTTTAAAAATTATATTCAGTTAGTATGGAATATTTATTTTAGTTGAAATTAATTATTATTTCGTTGAATTATTTTATATTAATTTACTACATTAAAATTAGCTAGAGTTGTAAGTATAATATATCCTACCATAGTAGTACCATCATTTTGAGTAAATCCATTGATTTAATACGAATACGAATTTAATATTTTATTTAACATTATGTACACTAGTAGTACAAGAGCCGGGGAAAAAAAGGCCCCTCTCTTAATCTCACCCCAATTATTGATTACTTTAATGAAAACTAGGTATAATTACTAGTCAAAATTGATCAGTCTGCCAAGTATAGGTAGGGGGAACAAAAAATGGCGGCTGTTTCAAAACCTTAAAAAACATTAATGTTTCATTCCGAACTCTATATCTTAAAAACTACAAACAACATTAGAAAACCTTTAAACATTAGAAAAACATTAGAGAACATTATTCAAAGAAGAGTAAATTTGCTGAAATATTAGCCTCAATAGAGCTATTTACGTCCAATAGTTCTCGAGATATAGCCTTTTACAAAGCAACATTTCATAAAAATGTACCGAAATATCAATAGTTAGTTAATTTATTTTGAGAAATCTATATCTCAAGAACTATGTGACGTACAGATGTCTATTAGCACTCACATTAAAGTTTTAATGTACTATAATTACTAATGTACTATACCCACACTTTAATGTACTATAAAGTAGTTTATGACCTTTACCTTCATTACCTCGTAGTTTTCACATTTGCTAAAATAAATTGATTTATAGTTGTTCCGACAATAAGTTTGATTTATGAAAAACTTTATTTCAGAAAACATTGGACGTACAGATGTCTGTCTGCACTCAAATGAAAGCTAATTAAATATATTATAAAATAGTCAATAATGTTTATTTTTGTAGGAGTAGTAGTTTTTATGATATTTGGCAAAATAAACTCACAAAATGTTAATTTCTAGTTGTTTGTATAAAATGTTGGATTTTTTAATAAATATATCTCTAGTGTCTGCCAACACTCAAAATAAAGGAACTTTAACTTACTATAAAATAGTTTACGGACACGTATCTTCGTAGGGTTAGTAGTTTTTATGATATTCGCATATAAATATAACTTTGGCACATGAAAATTTGCCGGAACTATAAATCAATTTATTTTAGCAAATATCATGAAAATGACTACTCCTTCGAAGATAAACTTATTAAACTATTTCATAGCCCATTAAACTAGCTTTAGTTTGAGAGCTAATAGACATCTGTGTTTTTGAGATATAGATTTATCAAAATAAATTCACTAATTGCTGATCTTTCAATACATTCTGTACATTTTTATGAAATGTTGCTTTTTAAAAAGCTATATCTCGAGAATTATTTAACGTAAATAACTCGATTAGGACTGATATTTTAGCAAATTTACTCTTCTTTAAATGACGTTCTCTTAGATTTTCTTGTGTTGTTGCTACTTTTTAAGATATAGAGTTCCGAATGAAAAATTAATTTTTTTTAACGTTTTGAAACAGCTCCATTTTTTATTCCCCTACCTATACTTGCCAGACTCACCAATTGTGACTAGTAATTATACATATTTTTCATTAAAGTAATCGAAAATTGGGGTGAGATAACTGCCTTTTTTCTTCTCTTGGGCTCTTGTACTATAAATATTTCATTATGTTTTTAACACTTAAACCAATTTTATTTTTCATATTTTTAATGATTTCATTATTTTTACACTTTTTTTGATTTAAGTAAATGGTTTAGCTCATATTTCGCTTTTCAATAAGGTCCGACTTGAACACCCTAGGATAAAATAGCTAAAATATGAACATTTCATTCCTACTAATTACTAATGTGGAATGTATAAGTTCCATATACGTTGAATGGTATAAAAATGGTAAATATTTTTTAAGATTAGTTGCCACTGTAATTTTTTTACTGGAAAAAGTTATTAAAACATCAGATAAAATGAGAGTAATTCGCGCCGGAGACTTTGATGAGGTGGCCTTTTCTTTTATATACTTTTTTTAAGAGGCGTTAGTGGTACGCCATCATCTAGTTGTCGGGCCCGGAGAGCTAGTATGCACAGAGATGTTGAAAACGCCTATGTCCTAGATATTTGTTAGGGCACCAGGATTACTACAAAAGATCCGTTCAAACTTCAAGAGATATAAGCATATATTCTTTGCTTATCATTATTTCCTCCATTTTACTGGAAACGATCATTCGATAAATCTCGTAATCATCAACCTCGAAAACATAACATTCATAGACCTTGATTAAGTGTGCAGTATTCTTTAAGAGACACAGAAAGTCGGAAAAAAATTCCACGATGATATAAAAGTAATGGACCTTAAGAACTGCCTAACTCCAGTTGTAGTTTCTTCAAGCCAAATTTAAACAGGAATTAAGTATTTCATGGCGACAATGCCAATAAGTAGAACTAAAATGAATTTGGTTTCATTGGATATCGAACTAGTTTAAAAATTACTTTTTTTGTTTCTTTTTTTATCAATTAATTTATTGCTATTTACAACTGTACATTATAATACATTTAGTAAATTTGATCTCAGTTAATATGGAGTGTTACAGGCGTGTAGAGAAACTACTCATTGGTAACACTCTAATGACGTCTTATATTAGCAGGTCTCATGGCCATTTTTTTTTCAGTTGCCTCGGAGGATTGTCAGGCATAGAAGAGGAAGCAAGGTTAGAAACTAGTGGGTTTGGATGGTTAGGAAGTTTATAATGGAAGGAATGATATCTGGTTCGGGCTAGATCAGTTACATATGGAACATTAAGGTCTTTATGTATGATTTTATTTGTGACGAAGTAAGGAGCATTGATGATTTTACAAAGGATTTTGGATTGTATGGATTGGATACGAGAGGAATTCGAAGGTTTAGTGGAGCCCCAAAGCTCAACTCCGTATGTCCAGATTGGCCTTATTACAGTTATGTAGATTAGTATTTTGTAATGTGTTGGAAACTTAGACAGTTTGTCCAGTAAGTGCTGTACTAGTCGAAATCGACTATGATTATTATGACTATATGACTACGATTATTTTTGGATTTGAATTTGGAAACAGACCTACATGTTAACATTAACTATGAGTAAACAATGGTAATATTCAAATAAATGTCAAGGACTTACTTTCTCTTCGACTGGATATTCATAGCACTCATAGCAATCGTGACAGAAGCTTTCGGAACTGCTGTGCCTCAAGATATTTTTACTGCAAACGAAATAAATAAGTGAATATTAAAAAAACAAATTAAAAAAAAATTAAAATTAATATGTTGTTTTGTTTTTTCTATAATTATAGTGTTGACAATGTGATGGTAGTTTGGTATTGCCTAGAATCAGATATTGGTTGAGCAACACATTTCCATTGAATATGGGCACACAGAAGCTCTTAATTTTGTTCATATTTATTTTAAGTCTATTTATTTATTATTGTATTAGAAAATATAGAAAATAAAAACGTCAAGGTAATAACAGAAGAAAAAAAAAAACCTATTTGTTAATCAACCCATTTCTTAACAGGGATGTCATTTATGATTTAATAATATAATAATAGTCGTATTATAAGTATAATTTAAACCATTAAAAGAAAGAAAAAGGTTTCGCTATTTCACTAAAATATTTTGCTCATTTACTGATCAATATTTTCAATTTTAAACACTGATAAAAAGCCTTTCAAATTGATCTATAAATTATGTTGGATGTGGTAGATTTTTTTTTTCTTTTACCATAGAGTTTTCGTAAAAGAAAAAAAACAATTACTGATTATATTTTTATTTTATTCACAGCTGATTCATATGTTTGCTATTAGATCATATAATATATATATTTGGCTTATGTCAGTGGTGGCGCAAATAGGAGGAGGGATTTTTGTTTTTTTAATGATTATATATTATTACCCTTTCTAAATCAATTACAATTCTTTCTATTTCAAATGAAACTTTTTCCATTTTAATTTTAACCCAACTGGACTTGAATAATTTCATAAAAATAGTATTTCATCTCTTTTATTAATTATATTAAATTTAATAATGATTTTTCAAATAATTTCAGAATATTCATCCGACATTTATTTCATTTAAAAGATAATATATATCATGTGCTAATTTTAAATATATGTATAATTATTTTATTTTATTTTATACTAGATCGGCCTGGTGGGCCTTACATGGTTGATATAACCGTTATATTATATATATATTTTTTTAACTGTTGATTATGGGGGGAGGGGTTATAGTCTCGTACAAAAGACACCCCTAACTATATACAATGTTATAATTAAAAGAAAAAAAAGTGATAAAATAAATAGATAAGAATAATGGTTCTTAATAAAAGAGAAAAGTAAAATTAATAACAAAAAATAATGATATTGGTACACTTAAAAAAACAAACAATTGCCCTTTAATAGTAAAAAGAAACAAGTTAATTTAAAAAAGGGACGAGAGAAGAAAAGAAAAAAAAAAGGAAATAAATAATAATAATAAATACAATAGAGGTAGTGTGACTATAAATTAATAAATATAGAATTTATAACAGAATGTCCTGCAGCAATCTGGGCTTCAGTCTTCGGGTTGAGGTTGGGTGTCACTGCTCATTTACTGTCGGCAACTGGGAGTGGAATTTTTTTGATGTAATCCTCTATTGACTCCATCTGTAATTCCCGATGCAATTGCCTATTTCTTGTGAACCAAGGAGAATTGTTTTAAATATAAGAACAGTTGTTTCTGATTTTAGTTTGGAATTTCTGTTTAGGATAGGATATGGCATTGCTAATAAATATATGTATAAACAATACTTAAAACATTTCTACATAATGTACTAAAAAAATTCAAAGCTGTTTATCAAACAAACCATTTCTTAACCCACTTCTCAACATATTTTGATCACGTTTTCTCGTAATTGATCTGACGAAGTTGGTCACTTCTTTAAATAACTACGGAAAAAAAATCTGTAGGATTTTAATCTGGTGACATCCGGAAGCCATGATACAAGCTTTTCTAGTCCGTATCGTATGGAAATCCTGTCGCATATCGAGCTACTATCGAAAAATACCCGGAACACCCATCATGTTGAAACCATGCAATAAATCTAGTACATCAACTCTAAGTTACATAATTTTTTTTTTCATTTGCCATAATTATGTAGTTTCAATGAGTTCATCATATGGTATGGATGAAAAAAAAACTTATAGTTGATGTCTTGATGTCATAATACGTGGTTTTAACATGATAGGTGTCCCGCGTATTTTTCGATAGCAGCTAATTCTGTAAGGACATTTACTCTTAGGTCATAATCAGATCAACCTAAATAGATCCTCAATGGTGGACTATTTGCAATGGAATCCTGCCAACGAAGGATTGATATACCTTAGGGTTCATTGGGAATTCCGCCTTACCTGGAATCACTACATCAACATTAAACCAGCCCAAACCTACCTAATGTTGTATCCCATCATTAATATATCCAGGGTAAAACCTGGTGCAACTATTCTTATTTACAAAACTGATGTACAATTATAATGTGCAAGGTGTGGGGTCCTATACGAAATAAAACATATTAAAAACATTTCAAAACAAGGCCCTGATAATCGTAATGGGTGCCACAGGTTCATAAGAAACAGTCAATTACATCACTAGCTACAAGTGGAATCGATAAATGGATACGTCAAAAAACGTTTAAGTAAATCTCATTCGCAATTAAAATCAGTTACATGCGCAGTAGATAACACTAACATCATCTTGCAGGTGTAAAACCAGACTCAGGGCCGTCTTTAACTAAGTGGTGTCCCGGACACTTAAAGATATGGAGCCCTCTAGATTGGAGAATTTATTTTTTAGACAACTTTAGGTTTTCAACATAAATAAAAAACTAGTTGCATAATTCGTATTATTCCTTATTTCATTTAATTCTCATCTACAAAGTAAAAAAAAAGTAAAGAAATAAAGTTACGCATTTACAAGAGGTCAAGGAATTAGGAGGCCCACAGGATGAAGACTGCTCTATCCAGATTTATTTAAAGCATTGTGATGTGAACTCCTTTATTTACTTGCATAGGTCAATTATTTATTTATATTAATTACTTTTTTATAGATTAGTTTATGTTTGTTTATTTTTCGATTAATTCAATGAAGGTTCGATTATGATAATTCAATAATTGTATTCGAATTATTTTATATTCTTCCATTTTTTATTACTACACATTAACAATGCGAGATGGTTTTTATTATTGTTCTGGCACTAAGGTCCAACAAGAACGCGGGCCTACTCCGCCACACGATTCCTCACGATCTCTGCCCTCTCTCTCCTCCTGTCCCAGGGGTGTTCTCCTTTTCGTTTTTACCCGGTTTCTCATAGAGCATCCTATTGAGTATCCTTTGGGATCGGTCCTCGTATATATATGTCCTATCCATCTTATTCGAGCTGTTTCACAAATGCCACGATGTTGGGTTTCCCAAACAGTTCCATCAACTCCTCATTTCTTCTTCTCCAAATTTCATTCTCCAAGACTTCTCTCCAAATCGTTTTCAATACCTTTCACTCCAACGAATTGAGCATCCGTTCCGCTTTTCTTGTCAAGTGCCCTATTTCACACCCATACATAACCACTGGACTTATGATAGCTTTGTAGATGACCACTTTCATTCTTTTAGAAAGAGCTCTAAACTTGAATACTCTTCGCAGTCAGAAATAACATCAATATCCTGCTGCTGGCCTCTGTTTCGCTCTCTACTTACTTGTTATCTATAACCAGGCTTCCCAGGAACTTACATTAGTTATTAGAATAGAAACTGTTATCTATGAAAGTTTAAAGTTACTTTAGAGGCAACTATGTTGAAAATTTGGCTTTTCAGTCCTGTCTGACTATTTCAATAAAGATAAGACCTAGCTGATATTAAAAACATAACATGTAATTTCATATTGATATAGCGAATTAAATCAAAATCGTTATCGAGAAAATGATAAAAAAGAGTAGTCAGTGGTGGAAAGTGGCACTTTCGGTCAGTGGAGTTGAGCGAAAAAGTTACTGTAACATCCCATACACATCATTAGGTTAAATTCATAATTCTGATTTCGTACCATAGTTCTTAATTGAGCTGGTTTGTTCGCATACATACAGACCATTTTGCTATTATTTGGGACCATTTTTTTGGTCAGATGTAGAAAATAAAGTTCCATGCGATTCTGTAATGAAGACCCCAAATTCTTTGACGAAACGGTTATGAAAGAAACAGACAAAAGGTAGAATGCCAATACACTACTTGGTGTCTTCTCTAGTTAAATAGATCAATGTGTCTTATATATATATATCTATAAACTATATATATCATAGCTGTGAAAATTTTAGTTTATTAGTGGAGTTTTCTTTTCTCAATTAGATTAGTTTACGTTTTTAAAATTAATTTGATTTAGGACTGGAATTAAAAAAACTAAACAATAAAGAAATTAAAATTATTAATTTTGTTTTTTTTATCGAGTATTTCAGTTTTTTTTTGTTTTTGTAATTACTCTAATTGTGGATTATGTAACTGATTGGGTTAGGGTAGGTATTAAAAAGTAAAAAAAAAAAATAAATATTTTTTTCCGCCTTATTTCTATCACCAGACGTACTTGGATTCAGTATGGAAAAGTACACGAGATTTGACTTACGTTGAAATGGATATAGGGAAATATCCGGGAGAAAAATCCATGCCCAGATCGATCGTTTCGTCTTACTGTGTGGCGCCGCTTTTGAACACGTGAATTCTAAGTTGGTGTTTTTACACGCTTGGTCTCCTGAGGAGGTCTATTTTAGTTGAAAACCGAGATTCGAAATTTTTCACTATCGCAATAATTCCCCTTACTATATTTCATAAACCATATAGATGAATAAAAGTAGAAATTAAATTTGAGAAAGAGTTAAAAAGCCTTATAGTGAAGACAGAGCTAGCCACCCTTCTGAAAATAAGATCAATGTCCATGAGATCTAGTCAACTTTTAAAATAGTTTAATTTACTGATCATTGTAAAACTAGATAACATATAATTAGAACAATCGGATTTAAAGCAGGAAAGTGACATAAACATACAAAGAATTGTTGGATGGGAAGATTATTACGACTGCGAACGGTAAACCTTTAGGCGTATCCCAGTGGGATATCCGATTTTAAACTTCTCTTATGTCTAACACATGGCAGTGAACACTAAATTTTAAACATTTGAGTTATAGGTGCCTAGTGTATTAATGTTCCTTTTTATTCATCAAAATTCGACAAACAGTTAGAGGTGTTATTAACTTTTTAATTTTCACTGGATGATAATGTTGTCTTCCCAAATCAAAGGTTTAAGCTATTTCGTTTCTTCTAATGCTTATTGAAAAATCCGTCAGCGATTGTTTGCAGGCAGTAGACAATAACAATATACTCGTATCTTACGTAAAACTAAATTTATTCCTTAGTTTTAAAGATTGGACATGTTACAATAATAACGCATCTTATCCTTTGGGATTATCAGAAACAGCTATTTATTAACTTAAATGAAGAAATTATCAATCACATGAAAATAATTAATATAGAGGATTTGTCTTCATTTCAAGTAATTAATGATTGAACAAATTTTAATGTAACTTTCGATATACTAAAAATACCTACTTTAAATAATGAAATATTTGAAAGTATTAACACAAATCATGACCACTTTCAGCATGGATGCTTATTTATTGTACAAGTATTCTTTGCCGACAAAAACAGGTTACTAAGGAATCAAGCTCAAAAGTGGAACTTGTACTGGATTCAATATCAGGGGACATAGTTCATCCACTTCTTCTATCGTGTGATATATGTAACTCGAAAACTTCAGAAGGGAGGATATGTGGAAACCAAATCTAGGGCTAGTGATTCTGTATAAATAAACTTCCTTTTCCCACCTCGCCGATAATCAGTTAGATGGTCATTGCTCTTAAGGCAGTCAGATCTAATAGTTTAGCCGTGGTAGTTGTTCAGTTCTGTTCATTGTAATCATTTTTCTTAAATATAATTTTTTTTTATGGTCAATTTAATTCAAGAGATTTGTTTGATGAATGCGACACAGCTCTCGACTTCAATGGTATTTAGTACCTGGTCTTATATAGAGAGGTGTTTCTAAAATGGGTATATTTCAGCGGTTAATTTGCAGTGAAATTCAATTATACAGAAAATCTGAATGTCCATCGTCTAATTTTTAAGTACATTTAAGTTATTTAGATTAGTTTCAAGAAGGCAATGCAGAATGTTTCAATTCATCCCTTTAAACATTGTATTTAAACAAGGTTCTGATTTTGTTTCATAAATAGAGGTGACTTCAAGAAGATTAAAAAAAATCCTTCGTAAATTTGATACGAAATACATTCAGTATGGCAAAAGAACACTACTCAGAAGTACGTAAATTAATTCTAAAGGATAAGATATTAGTGAATAACTTTCAAAAAATGCAGTTACTTTAGGAATTTTTAAGAGAAATGAACATCACTGCAAATGTTATCAAAAATTGTTAATATTTTGATGGATGTATTTATTGCATTTATAAACTGTGTACTATCCAGACCAAAGTATAACCGATTATGGATACTTGCCTGTTTAGGCGACAAGGCCGTGGGTAGCAATAGAGGGGTTGGATGGGGAGGATGTACGTCGGACCTCGCCTCAGATGGTCCAAGCTGTGGATGCTCGGTTCCCGACTTCTGCTTCTGTACCGCATTGGATTTCGAATAAAATATTAGGCACTCTCTTATCTACAGCAACACAACGACTGAACCTCATGTTTATAAATATAACTATCCAGATGGGGGAGGGGAATACCCCACTCTGACCAGTTTGTCTCATCCACTTCGTTTTAGAGCAGGGACACCTTCGTTTCGAACAGAAAATACCTCAAATTATATCGTAATTTGTTTTTGTTATTAATAAAACATTAATCATTGTATTAAGTTGATTAATGTTTTATTAATAAAACTCTATTAAATAAACAGTGAATTTTTACTTCCTTTATTAGTTTTTTGATAAGTTGTCAGTTAATGTTTGACGTTTCATGATTTCTTTTTCATCTTTTTTTATTGCCATATTGGCCTGGTGGTACTTCCATAGTTATTATAAAAATTCGATTTTAAATTAACTATTGATAATGTGGGGGATTAATTTCGTGCAAAAATACCCCTAATTATTTACAATGTTATAATTATTGAATAATTTTAAATCATAAAAGAATTATAAAAATATAATAGTAAAAGTTATGTAATTGAAGAATGGGAGAAAAAAAAATTAATAAAAAAAAAACTACTAATATTTATAGAATTAATAAAATAAATAACTGTCATATTTAATGAAAAATAATATGGCTAAAAAATACAATGTTTATAGCAGAATGTCATGCATTAGTCTAGACTTTATTCTTCAAGATAACGTTGGATATCCTGTGTTGTAAGACACTAAACCTTTTACTGCTGGTAACTGGGGATAGAATTTGGTAAACGATTTTTTAATGAATTCGTCTATTGACTTCAGTTGTGGTCTATGATTTAATTTACTATTTCTTATGATTCAAAGAGCATTTACTGTGGTTCTTAGGACCTTGTTTAGGAATGATTATATATTTTTTCGTGGTTTCATTGTCCCATCTTCGGCCTTACTAAATAATCATTAGGATACATACTTTTTTTGATGAATATCCTGTAGGTTTTTTTTTTTTTTTTTTTTAACCCTCTCACTTCCATTATATGGGTTTTATTAGTTTCCTTGTTATAATTTAATTTATAAAATGGAGTTTTTTGTTAGGACTTTTTCAATTAAATAATTAGTGAACTTTAATTTATTTTATAATATAATTGTTTTGTTTTTACCCATATTAGTCAAACGATTTCGGTCGTTTCAAAAATTCATATCTCACAATTTATTAATAATTTGAAAAAAAAAGAATTTTTAATCTCCCACTTTCTAACAAAAAAACAAATTGAATGGATAAAAATAAAATATGGAAACTAATGAAATCCATATATCAAAGATGAGGACAGACTTGAATATAAAACTACAAGTTATTGTGCACTAACATATATAGCCTGTAAGTTGATCGCAAGTATATATAAAGAGGTAATGGATTAAATAAAGTGGATTAAATGGAGTGGTCCCTCCCCGTTTTTGTGTCCAGCGGCCTGTGGCTTCTCGACCAATATTGTGACCCCCAATTTCAGTGGACCAACTCCCTTATAATGCCGTGTGGCAAAGGAAGGAGCACATTGGCTGTGTACATGTACTTAGATTTAAGTGTTTGATATTAATCTTTTATAAACTGTATTTATAATGTACATAAAATTTAAGAAGTAAGAAAAAAATATTTTTCAGGAATGGAAGAGGAAGCAAGGTTAGAAACGAGTGGGTTTGGGTGGTTAGGGAGTTTATTATGGAAGGAATAATATCGGGTTCGGGCTAGATCGGTTACATAAGGAATATTTAGGTCTTTATGGATGGTTTTATTAGTAACAAAATAAGGAGCATTGAGGATTTTATGAATGAAAAAATTTAAATCTTCTTGGCAGAAATTTACGTTTTATGGTTCCATGAGTCCATAAAATATGGTCTCCCAAAATGGTTTGAGTGTTTGTATGAACAACCTGGCTCTTAAACTAAATGTTCAACGAAACTTATATTTTACATTTATGGGAGGTATATGCCTGGGATGTTGCAACATATTTTTTGCTAAAATCGAAGGATTTTGTTTAAAATCGTTATATTAACAGACGATTGAATGTTTACTTTCTTTAGTATAATATTATTATTATTCTCATCGAAATTTTCTGACAGGCCTTAAATACTTTCTCTAAAGTACGTTTAATTTTGTTTATTTGAAATGACTAACTATCTCGAATTGCTTTTAGCTATGAAAGTATTTGAAAAATTGACTAAAGGAGAAATGTTTACTTAGATTGAAACAAAATTTATGGAAATAAGAGTAGTAAAATATATATAAATAACATACCATTTGAAACCCAAAGATTTTAGAAAAATTAAAGTCCAACATATAAAGTCATAGAACGAAATCAAAAGTGATGAATAGCGCAAAAATAAACTGAATTTATAAATTAATATTTCGTGTTTCCATGAATGTTAGAGCCATAGTTAGTTTTTATGTCTATTTACCTTTATATGAAACATATAGTATGTGAATGTATTGGGATCACATTGTTAACAGAAGTCCTACTTGAGCAGAAATAAACTTCTAGCCAAAGTAGGATGGTAAGTTAAAGTTTTGCGATACGCGCACCACACTATATTTTATTTTTTTCAAATCTAATAAAAATAATTTTAGAAGAAAAAATCGAAAATTTTCACCCATATTCGATTAAGTGCTCATACCCTCTAATTTACCTACCGCACGTTAGGCATAAACTTTTTTTGTTGGGGGCTATGACGGAGTTCTATATAATTAACTACTTTAACGTAAATTTAAAAAGTTTCATTTTGGGCGCCAATAGAAGAGAGTATGCGTAATACTACTACAGATTCCGAACTTATCTCAAAACATGACTCACTTCATGATTTAACTTTTCTTATAATTGGAATCCAATTCTTCTGGAACAGTGATGTAATAGCCCTTAATCATCAATGACCATTTAATCCGTAACAAACATGTATTAAAATTGGAGAATTAGTACCAACTAGGATGGTCGAGATATGACAAGAATTCTACCTGCCCAGAGACATTGAACGATAACTTTTTCGGAATTTCAAGTTGTTACTGATACATCATGCCAAAATATCAGAATATCGTTATTTTAGGAATTGATAGACGTTCTTTAAATATTAGAGTTCACCCATAATCTCCATGTTCCAGAAATTTTGAAATTGCGGTACGGTATATTTTCGTTCAAACTGATACTTCAAGTTTTACCAATTAGTTAATAACAAGCAAGCTATTAGTACCCCCAAGATCATTAGATATGGCGTATTCATTTCTGACGGACCAGTAACTTTACATATTAAACGACCATTAACAATTTATTCTAATATTCTATTAAAAAGCTTTTACTAACAATTAAGTAAAGGTTACTCGTGGAACTAAAGAACACTAAACTTGTTCACAATACTTCATGAACTTTTTATCGCGTAGTAGTTATTTTTAAAGATATTGAGCACTGAGTTAAAAATGAGCGATATTTTAGGCTTTTTAAATTTTTTGGACATCATCCTGTTATTTATTATTATTTTTTATCTGATTTTTAAAACCAATAACATAATTTTTATCAGCAAGAAATTTTATGCAAAATTGATACCGCACAATAATCTATTGATGACGAACATTCATTAATAAAATGTATTTCATAATAATTCAGGTTTCTACTATTGGTATATTTCCCATCCTACTACTTGTTGCAAAACGTGTGTCAGGTTAATTTAGTTTAAAAAAATGTATTCGTTTATTTTTGGTAAAATCTAAAGTAAATTTGCTTTGGGTGTTTACCAATCTAAAACAAGTATTGAAAAAAAAATATATAAGTAAATTAACATCGAAATACTACAACAATTTAAATGTTTTCCTGAAAGTGTCAACTACCAGAAATATTTTAAAGCATCGGTGCATCTGTCCTAGTATTATAAAAAAATAGATAAAAATCGTTTAGTTAATTAATTAAGCGGCCAAACAAAAAAACAGAAGTATAAAATTTTTTGTAACAAGTTAGTCCAGGTAAAGGTCAATGAAATTACAAAACAATAAAAAAACTATTTATTGGTAACCAATGTTTCGTCCCATTTTGGCCAGGGCGTCATCAGGGCTAAATGAGAAAAAGATACAGACATTGTAAAATATAAAAAAATAATTCGAGTATAAATGGAAAAAGTTATTTAAAAAATATATGTATAAAAAGAGAAATAAATAAAGTAAGGTAAACAAATATAAATATAGATGAAAGAAAAACAATTATAATAGGTAATATTTTTTATTTTATTTTATTCACCTATATTTATATTTTCTTAACCAACTTTGTTAATTCCTTTTATATATAACTTGTTACGCTCTTTATTGCTATGTATGCTATGGAGATTTAATCGGGATGCCAGGATAATCGCTGAAGGCAATTATCCAAAAATAAGTTAATTAATTAATTTATATATCGAGTCCTAAAAAACTATTATTATGATTGGATTCTTTTCCAAAGGCTATTTGTGTGTTACCAGTTTACCAATTAAATACCTTTATATTTATAAAATGTTGTTACCATTAATTATATAGTATAATAAAGGGTGGTATATTGGGTTATATAATAGTATAAAAACTTCATAAAGAGATTAACTATTTATTTACAATTTATTACTATGATTAAAATGGTTGTAATGATTCAGATAAAGGTTGCCATAAAATATAGATTATTACATGATTACTTATTGGTTAATTTTATACTTATAGCTGCTGATGCCGTGGGATGTAGTTGCGTAGGTGTCGTCTCGTTCATAAGGGATGTCCAGGTCTCGTGACCCTTCTCACGACTTCGTCTGGTCGAAGTGTATCTTGCTCTGCTCCGACTTCTGCTACTCTCTCAAGCCTGGTACTCTCGTCTAAAGCTGCCTCTTGACTATCTCTTCAATCCCCCTTTTTCTTGGTCTCGTTACCCTACTCTTTTTCTCCCACTTCCCTTTTAGGGCGTTACCTTATTTTTGAATCTCCTTTCTCATTGGCCATCGGTGACCGAACGCTCTCGAGATAGGCGTCCCCCTCCTCAGTTTGACAAGTCTAGGAAGGGCCTGCACCTGCTTAATTTGATTCCGATCCCTCGTCAAACCTGCAATATTTTGAGAGTTCCGGATATCCTTCTTCGTAAAAAATTAAGATCGTTGACCAGGCTTGCATTTACTTTTTTTTCATTTACTTCTAAACAAAGCGTTAACGGGCATATCTGCTTAGGGATTTTTTTCTTGCTTTGAGATCCTTAAGCCATACTTTCAGTTAGGACATTTAACCCCAAACACCCAGTAGATTGCCATCACAGAGTACTGTAAGGTACTTAATTTATATGATTGGAGGCTCATATACAGGCTATTTATCACATACTATGTACTACAGCTTAGACTACTAACTACGTATCCTATCCATCATTGAATCACAGAGTTTTCCTGCACATCAATTTGGATTCCGCCCTAGACACTCCACAGTTCAACAAGGCCTCAGAGTCGTTGACTATATCTCTTCAGCTCTTGAAAAGAAACAATACTCCTCGGGTGCCTTTCTGGACATAGCGCAAGCTTTTGACCGGGTATTGCATTCCGGATTGCTTTTCAAGCTCAAATCCATATTACCCCAAACCTTATACCTTACTCTCCGCTCCTAACTCTCAGATCGTTCCTTTTGAGTTCGCAGTGGTTCTGAGTACTCACATACCTACCACATCGAGGCAGGAGTTCCCCAAGGCAGTGCCCTGGGTCCTGTCCTCTACATCCTCTTCACTGCTGACATTCCTGTGACTCCAGACACATTCCTGGCAACATTTGCTGATAATACAGCTATCCTATCCTCCCATCCCGATCCTGTAACAGCCTCATCCAATCTCCAAACACACCTCACTCGGATTGAGCAATGGTGCAACCAATGGCGGATAAAAGTCAATGAATCGAAATGCACCCATGTGACTTTCACTCTCCGCCGAAGCTTCTGTCCATCTGTTACTCTTAATAATATACCTCTTCCCAGATCCGACATAGTGCGATACCTCGGATTCATTTTGGACAAAAGACTCACTTGGAACCAACATACTAGACTCAAAAGACAAGAACTCAGCAGACGATTCAGTCAACTATACCGACTGCTCAGCCGGACCTCTCATCTTTCACTAGAAAACAAACTACTAATTTATAACACTATACTCCGACCTATCTGGACCTACGGACTTGAACTTTGGGGAACAGCTAAACCGTCGAACATCAAACGTATCCAATCCTTTCAATCCAAAATCCTTAGAACCATAGTTAATGCACCCTACTACGTTCCCAACAGAACACTACACCATGACCTACATATCCCCTTTGTCCTTGATCTCATACCAACCAAATTCTCAAAATTCCATATAAACCTTTCCAACCATCCTAATCCTTTGGTTCAAACCTTATCTAGTTCCACCCATCCCTACAGCCCACCTAGAAGGTTGAAACGGCAGTGGCCAAGAGACTTATTAAAATTAAAATGGACAATTGGAGTTCTGGCAATGGTCAGATTCTCCACTCAAGATGAGTGTTTGCGGCTTAAGCACACATGCTCAGCCTCCACTGGCTCATTACTATTGATGCGGCGAGAGGGTTGCGCTGGGATCTTTTGAGCTCTGCTCTACCCCTCACACGTGGGGGATAGAGTGGGCTCAGGGATCCTCAGGTCGATTGTGTAAATATTGTATATATTATTTTATCATTATGTTATTTTATTTATTTATTTTTTAATACAGATAGTTTGATTATGTTCATCTTGTCTATTCTTTTGTTTGTATATATTTTAAGAGTTTTTTTTTGTTTTTTAAAATTTTATTTATTTTTTTATTTTAGTATGTATGAGATAATTCAACACTATTACCTATTGCCGGCAACTGTGTGGCAGATTGTAATATCTATCAATAAATAAATCTATCTAATTATAAATAAAAAAATACACTACTAACTACAACTTGTCTTCTTGAGTGTCCTCCGACAGCTCTGTTCGATTAACGATCTTTAACTGATGCCTATAAGCAACATGGTATTATTTATTACTTACATGTAAAAATTAGGAAGCTGAGTGTGGAAACAAAATACAGGTGTGAAAAATGGATGAGAACTGGTAGGAGTAACGTATAAACGTTCTTGCTTAATCTATTTCAAAAACATTGGTCAGAATAAGAAAATATTTAACATTGAATCGAAGGATAATAGTAATTCCCAAAACTTTAACTTGAGACTCGTCCTAGGAGCCGTTAGACCCTAGCGAATTGCGGAAAGAAAAGTTTGATATATATCATCAAATAAATCTCAATCCATACGGTTTGATGATGTTGAATGTTTCGCTGTATTACTAGACTAATAACAGTCTGTTGTAATTATATGTTATTTTCGTTCAACTCTGCTAGTTACATTAAGTTAAGTAATTTATTAAATGATATGGAGAATATTACCATGTTCTCTTCTCTCGCTGCAAGTTGCTGCATTCAAATCAGTGGTCGTATAGATATGGGCTTCATGACATGAACAGAATCGGTCAAAGTCTCTTTCGTAGTGTTAGGAGAGAGATGTTTCTTCCAAGGATGATAAAGCAAAATGAGAAGATCTCACCGGCATGATAGGCAAGATAGGAGTGGTCCTTGGGCCCTTGGCCATGGCAGTATGCAAAGGACCGGCCTTAGATAAGTGCAACCGGTACAACCGCACCACACTCACCCTTACAATCACTACTAATCGTAGCTAGGTTAACTGGAGCACGGAATTAACTTAAAATTTGACGCAGTCTCTCACAAATCCAGTGTAAATGATAACTATCATTATCTACTTCCTGCATTATTTTTAACCGGATTTTCGACAGATCTTTTCAGAGATCCAAGATTAAAAAATAAAATAGAACAAATGGGCCTTGTCGTTTTTTATTTTTTTTTTGTGGTTAACAGCTCGTAATACACGTGGCAACAATATATTATCCAGTGAGTATTTTTCTAGCTCGAAAAGGTCACTGACAATGTAGATAAGACTTGATCAAAACATTCAGATCATACATTTTTGTATTATTATTATTATTATATAATACCAGGCAGTTACTATGTATAAGATATTTCCATAAGTATCGAATGAAATAATTAAAGTTAAGAACTATCTATGATTATTTTATTCCATAACAACTATATTTTGATAACCCGAGAATATATTTTTTGTTTCGTATTTATACACATGAAGAGGATTTAAATTTTAAGTAAGGCTGGTTTAATTTTACAATCTTAGAAGAACAAATATGCTAACTTGCAACATTAAATCTGAGATTTTCGATTCTATAATTTAAAGGTTATGGAACCTCCTTTTGAACTCATTCGATTTAAACCTTCATGTAAACATAGCAAAAATAATTCAGAACTTAGTTAAAATTGTGCTATTATGGTCCAAAGGTGACATATAATCAAAAGCTGGCTAGTTTTCGATTATAAAAAAATATTAAAATAATTATATGGCTAAGACAAAACATTTGTTTTTATTTATATGAATACCAACTATCGTCATCCATTCTTCCAAATTATAGGCTATTTTAATCTTACCTGGATAAAATAAGTTGAGAATTGTGATAAACAATTAGCACTTGAAACTAAACACTATCATGAACACGACTGTCATATTTTGCTTCTTGAGTCTAAAACAGCACTAATATTAAGTTAACCACTAGCTTTACGCGCCTAAATACATGAGATTGGCGGTTTGCCAGTGTTACCTGGGCCCTGTTTCATAATAAAAACTAATAAGCATTGGTTCATAAATACAAGTATACAAACTACATAGTGCTGACACTAATAATTATTTTTTCATAATAGGTATGCCTATTATTTATATTACAAGAGTAAAAAGTACTGAAGCACAAGTTACTATAGTATAAGTCAGCGGGATTGTATTCAATCAAATATACAAGACTAATAGTATTAGTTTGTATTTTATTATGAAACAGGGCCCAGGTTGTCACAAAAAGTAGTTATGTTTGTATTTTTTTCCTTGTCACTACCCTGAGATAATTATAGAAAAAATGAAGATATACCATATTCTATGATAACTAATTTAAACAATTTTAAAGTAAATTCAATCTCAACCAATAAGATAATGTTACATCATGGAGCCTAAAACACAATAAAAAACTTATATTATTAACTATTTATTTACAATTTATTACTATGATT
>NW_027108775.1:271591-292155 GCF_000696795.3 Halyomorpha halys | reverse complement strand
TATATATATAGTTGACCGTAAAGATTTAAATAAAACTATTTGTTCTTCTTTTTTTCTTGCAACCCTGACCATCTACTTATACATAAGATCTATAGTTTTCAAAACTTATCCATTAGTTATTTAATTAATTATTTTTGTGCTATTCCCCAGAACCGTTTGAGCTGATGGGGCGGGGAAGTGTCGGTATTATTTTTTTGACAGTGAAGAGAACAATTTGGCTGTATTATTAACAAGACCGCTATAATTGATTGCACTATCATTGATTACCCTTATTGGCATAAATTACAATATTTAGAGATTAATTGGTTGTAATAAGATATCAGCTCTTGTACAAAAGTTTTAATTCAAAATTTTTAATGAGCTGGGCAGTATTAAGGATTAGTACGAGTCAACTACTATCCATCAATCAGGAATAGTAACTACCCTGTAATTAACGTAACAGACGACATGTACATCCATAATTGGACACTTTATAAGTTTCAACTCGAACTTCAAAAGTGACGGACAATCACATGCCCTTTGCCCTGCAGAATTGGATAAGCTATAATACTGATGATCCTGATGGATACTAATGCTGATATCTTAGTACTAATATGTGAATTAATTTCAACTAGAAATTCCAAAAATGTCGCGTCAGCAAAATTCACTTTAGTAAATTGCATATCAAAACCTCTTTCAAAATACACTGGATGTTACATAATTCTTCTCATTCATGCCACAACTGGTTTTGACACTATATCAACATTTCTGGCCATCACAAATAAATTTTGCTCCCTTTCTAATAAGTATATCTTGGAGAGGAAGATAGTGTCTTCCTAAACACAGTAGTTATTCTTGTTGACTCCACAAACTAAAGAATCCCGAAGACCAGTTTGAGGGTAAATCCCATAAATAAAATTTTGCCAACACCAATGCTCTATGTTTTCAAAAGAGAGTTAACTGATTCTTACATTTTTTTTTTAAACCATTATACTTAATTAAGTATAATGTAGGGGATATGCTTCTGAGCGTGTGACGCGAGAAGGGGGGGTCTACTCCTTTCGTAGGCTTGGCATTCGGTAAGCTATATATGCCAGTTGAGAGTTGAGAGTTGCTGCCACACTCCGTATGCCAAAAATAGCTAGGCAGGGAGATTAAAAAAAAAAGTTGAAATTTTCTCAATGCGTGCTCACATTTTGTTTATGGTATTGGTTTTTTTGAATTACTATTAACTCTCAGTCATTTTTTTGTAGTAAACATTAAGTATTCTGAAAAATAATGTTTACTGCTTTTCCCCCTTTTTTTTTCAATAAACAACTTTCTCCATTTTTATCAGAAACAATTATCTATTTGTATGAAACTATATTTTAATGTTTTCCTCCCGGGACTGCTTTACAAACTCCGTAAATTCTTACCTCCTACATATTTTCTCATCATCCGTTCCTTTCTTACTAATAGATTATTCCAAGTAAACCACAATGGTTCCTATTCATCCCTCTATTTTCAATCCGCTGGTGTTCCTCAAGGTAGTATTCTCGGTCCCATCCTCTACACCGTCTATATAGCTGACATCCCAACAACTAACACTATCCTTACCACGTATGCTGATGACACATGTGTGCTCACAGTTAGTAATAACCCTTTGATTGCATCCCAAACTCTCCAGTCCCATATCACAATCCTCGAAGAATGGTGTCGAAATTGGAGGATAAAAATAAATCCCAACAAATCACATTTACTCTTCGTCGTAAACCTGCCGACTGCCCTACAGTATACTTTAATAATGTGGCTCTTACCCCTGTAGAACAGATTCGTTATCTTGGACTACATCTTGACAAACGACTAACCTGGAATCCTCACATAAGACTGAAGAGACAGGAAACTGCACCCAGATTCCGACTATTACAGCACTTACTAGACAAACGGTCTAAACTTCCAACTCATTACAAAAGACTGATCTACATGACAATAATAAGGCCCATCTGGACATACGGAGTTGAGCTTTGGGGCTCTACTAAACCTTCGAATTCCTCTCATATCCAATCTTTACAATCCAAAATCCTTCGTAAAATCCTCAATCCTCCTTATTTTGTTACTAATAAAACCATCCATAAAGACCTGAATGTTCCTTATGTAACCGATCTAGCCCGAACCCGATATTATTCCTTCCATAATAAACTCCCTAACCAACCAAACCCACTCGTTTCTAACCTTGGTTCCTCTTCCATTCCTGGCAATCCTCCGAGGCGCCTGAAAAGAAGATGCCCTCGTGACCTTATATTGTAAACTGTTTTTAGAGTTCTACTACTGGGTAGTTTCTCTACATCCTGTATCATATCATTATGTCATTATTATCATATTTACTGGTTGTATTTTTTTATACAGTTGTAAATATCAATAAATAAATAAAATAAAAAAATGTTTTCCTTAAAAGAAATTATTTTTTTATTAACTGTTCCTAGAAATTGACCAATTTTATTCAAACTCTTTACTGTTTAGAATAGTAAATGTATTTTAGAATTATTATTATTCAAATTGAAATGAGTTTTAACAGAACAGAGAAAGAAGTACGAATTTTTTGAGAACGACTCAGTGAATTTTCATTAAAGGTATACCAAACTATTGGGAATAACACTTACTAAAACTTTTATTCTCTCCAAATTTGCAATCAAATGAATACAGAAAATTACATTAATGTGATGTTATAAATCCCTATTAACTTTAAAGTGAAGTTGCCTTCAAGGGATGTGGCCTAATACCCATCCCATAACGTCATTTTTGCTTAAAGGAGAGTAGGTTATTGTACCCCCTGATATTCATTTGTTACCACTCTTATTTATTAATAAATAAGATCATTCAATCCCACTTAAGTTCTTTCAAGTACAGTCTTTGGAAACTGTCCTGTCGATTTGATCGCCGTTGGTGAACGATGTTTACTTCATAAAGATGTCTTGAAATGCTCTTATTTAAGAAATTATTATTTTATCGTTAATACTGTTTAAAACAGCAGTATATTTCAACGAACAAACATGCTTACATTTAGATATATGTATTTCTGTATCTCTATCTCTATTGATATTTGATAATTATTTCGGATTTGCATGAGATGGATAATTTATCCTTTACTAATTTTCTTCTATTTTGCTGTTTAAACTGCTAACATTTTCTTTATAATAGTTATCTGAAACGTGTCTTTGGGAAAATTAATTCTATTTCCCTTCACTCATTGTTATGAAAATCATATTAGTGGAAATAGAATTGTTTAAGTAATACTTGGTACATTATTATTTCATGAAAATTACCAAACCTTGAAGTATTTTGTGTTAAGATTTCTGTGCTTTAAAGCTGAGGTAATTCTGCTTAATTGTATTAAACTCTCTTGGCTGTTATTTTAATGATAATGTTTATGTATTTATTGTCCGTAGTTAGTCATTTATTTTTATTATTGTTTCTAACGCATTAAATAGTATGTATTCAATTTTTCTGATAATGGTCTTTTTTAAATATTAATGATATCTACTGTAATAATAATTTATTCAAATTTAAGTAATTAATGTAATTTTCACTTCATCTGATGACTTAATTGTTGTATTTTTTATAGTTTTTGGCTCATAATTTCCCTTTCCTACCAAAATCCATATATTTTTGGATTACATTACATTATTGTAATCTTTCATTACCTTAGGATGTCTTTTTACAGAAAAGATTTGTTTCTTTCTGAAAGAACTTAATTTAAGCTGTAGAGTAAAAACATTTGGTAATTCGTTAATTTTTTATGACTATTATTACATTATTCCTATAGTGGTATATTGAATCTTCCCGTATAAAAATCTATAATTTTTATGAAATAAATTAAACATAGGATCCTATCTCAAATAATGATCCTTTTTATAAGTAACTCCATCAATCCTAGATGAAACTTCTCATATTTAACTTTATAAGCCCATTTTCCTTTACTAGGGAACTTTTCTTATGTGATGTAGAAGCCGATAGATGGTGAATGGATCTAATTCCTGTTTCATTAATAGTTCTGATTTTGTTATTCGGCTGGGCTTTTCTTTAGGGGTATGTCTCAGAAGGAACTTATTCAATTTAATTGGTCAGCATGGGCAAGGCTAGATTAAGATTTCTTCCTCCTCCCTCCCTCCAATATTTGTCAATACACCATAGCAAATCCCTTCAACTCATATGACCCTGGCTTTATACTGCCTTAATTTTACATTGACTAAAATTTTTTTGCCACATGTTTTAGCCTGCCCAATCCTTTTTTAATAACCCACACAATAACCAGCTCAGTAAATAACTTTCAGTTTGGGGTTCCTCCTTTTCCAATTTATATTATTCTCTTGTACAAGCCCAAATATTTTCTTCCTGACTCTTCTCTCTCATATCCATAGGATGTTGTTATTAGCAAAATTCATGACCTTAGTTTCAATACTTAATGTTACAGTGGATCTAATTATATTTTTATAAATCAGCAGCTTAGCACTTTTGGAAAGTTGTTTGAACCCTAGAGCATAATGCATGGCATAAAGACACTTATTGCCAGCAGCAATTTGTGCCTTTATGTTCTCCTCTGTCTCATTACTTTTGGGTAACTTCCTTAAAAGTACTTGAAGGACGCACTGGCTGAGAAACAGTGCTCAGTGCCTATTTTGACCCCTTCTTCCTCAAAATTACTGTCTCTGGTGGTCATTAAGTATTTACTTTTTTCTCAGTATTAGCTAGGATCAATTCTTATGCTGTTGTTTTGAACTCTTCCAGTGTCCCTGCTAATACTTGAGATGATCTTGCTGATATTACTTTATCATTGGCATTGGCCAAATTGTTAATTAATCATGGTTAATCTGTTGCAGATCTTCCCACCTGGCTTCATTCTAATTTTCCTAATGGCATTTTCCAAGGCCAGGTTAAGCAGTAATGGGGAAATAGGATCTCCTTGACATCACATATTTTACTTTGAATGTGTGGGAGATGTGAGGATGGAGGAGGTTAACTCTGCACTCCATTTTTGTAAGAGTCATTTTAATCACTAATAGGTTTTTTGGGCACCTGTAACTTGTTTCACTAGCTTTTGTTTTCTTTCAATACTGTTAAATAGATGGTGAAGCAGCATTAAATTATACTTGTATGATATTTATCTAAATGAGAGAAGTTGCTCTGTCGTGAATCTTCTTGGCCTTAAACCACTTTGTTACTCCCTGCTCATTGCTTGAGCCCTTGTATTCACTCTTTGGCACTAGTCTATTGACATGAATACTTTATATGAAGTATTGAATAGAGATGTAGCCTGGTGATTATTACAATTTCATTTGTCCCCTTTTATATGAATAGGGCAGATAATAGCTTCTTACCACTCTCCTGGCATCTTTTTATTCATCCATATATCCCATATTTTATGATGCGATTCTTGCTAATGATCTCTTCCAACATATTTAAGTACTTCAGCTAATTCCTGGGAAGGTATGCATGATATTGTCTTGTATAATTTGCATCTGTGAACACCTCCTCCCCCTACTCCCTTATATACATGTCATCATTTCAAGTATACTTTTTTTGTGATGTAGTTTTTTCTATTCTCATATGATTTCACTTTATGTATTCTGTTTAATTTTTTTTATGTAATAGCCTTTGTTTTCCTTTATTACTTGTTACTCTTACTCTTGTACTCTACCTTTTATGTATTTTCAGTATATTCATCTTTTTTTTTCTTTGTTCTTACTTTTTACTTCCTGGAATCTTGTTTATAACCCTGACAAAGCCCTCTGCAGAAAAAAATAAAAAAACATCAGTTCACATTAAGCAGAATAAATTATAATTAAGTTAGTATAATTATTTTTATAAAATTATAGGTGTAGCTATTTTAGCAAGAATCTTTTCTGAATTAAAGGATTCAACTTAATAACATTTTATGATTTATTTATACAACTAAGCCGGGTTTAGGTGTTCATTATACAGTTGAATGAAGTATGTCAAAACACTTTATAATTACCCTAGTATTTTATTCTTCTACTTTGGTAATTGTTCTGGCTTATAAAGTATTTTTTTAAAAAAATATATTCATTATTTCACTAGAACAATGATCCAGAAAATTTTGAAAGAGTAATTGACGATTTTATTGAAATATATCAGACATTTTTTCATTTACTATTCTTATCAAGTACTCTCAAACAGATACTAAAGTTTCAGTCATTACAAAAATTATACCCTCTCCCCACTGACAATGACAAATAAAAGGTAGCTTGTTTTTCCTAATCATTCTAATAAATATTATTTCACAACTACCATTCCTTTAATATACACATTTTTTATACCATTTTGTTTTCTTATTACTGTTGCACTTGACTAAAATCAATATTCAAAAAGTCAATGTTAGTAAAAATTTTGCTTATTTCAGGTGCGGGTGAAGAATGTTACAGAATTAAATCAATGGCTGAAAATTATGTTCAAATGTTAGAATTCTGTAAAGTTGTGTTGTATTCTGGAACTAACTTGACACTAACTTTGCAAGCAGGATTTATTAATTATATAGTGCCTGTTTTTTGCAGATGACATATTTGAACAATTATATTATATTGTGAAGATCTTAAGACTAGGTAAGATCTTATACATGTGTTTGTATTTCTAAGATTGTTAATATGTTACTGTATTTAAAAAAGAAAATAAATAGTATTGAAATAGTCCTCTTAATCCAATGGGACGTTTGAGTGCCTTGATGGGACCATACAATACCGAAACAGCTACAAAACAAAAGAGTGTTTTCAGATTAATTTATTTAAATGACATTATTGATATTATTATTAATTGATTGGATAATTTTAAAAACTATTGATTATATTTTGTAAATATAATCATTTACTAACTCTTGGTTTTTCACCTTTTATAACTTGTAATGTTTATAGAATAAAATAATTGAATGAAAACACTACTGAGGAATTATTATGCAATTAGTTTATAATTTACCTTTTTACTTTTTTTTTATTTATTGCTATTTACAACTCTACATTATAATATATTTAGTAAATTTAATCTCAGTTATAATGGAGTGATATAGGCGTGTAAAGAAACTACCCATTGGTAGCACTCTAATGACATTTTACATTAGCAGGTCTTGTGGCCATCTTCTTTTCAGATGCCTCAGAGGATTATCAGGAATGGAAGAGGAAGTAAGGTTAAAAAATAGTGGGTTTGGGTGATTTGGGAGTTTATAATGGAAGGAATGATATCTGGTTCGAGCTAGGTCGGTTACATATGGAAAATAATAATAATATACCTTATATTGTAATTCGAACCTCATTAACTTATCATACCATTAGACAGTATTTTAGTTTTTTTGTGACTTATTTAGCAGGCTTTTATTTTAATAGATTGATTGCATAATTAAAAATATGTATTATTTCTGTATATTGTTTTATATAAGAACATTTTATGAGTGTTCTTAATAATATTCTATTCTTTATTTTTTTATCTACTGCAAGATTTAGAAAGGGTTGGCAAGTCTATTGTCATTTCATTTTTATAATACTGATGTCAATTTAATATTTATTTTATTTGTTATTTCCTGGTATAATTTTATTTTTATTCTTTTTCTATCATTCAGGTATAAATGGCTCAAAAATTTAGAAATATTTTGGAAGATTTCCAAAAAAATGATAACGATTTTCTGTGGGTTTCAAGAGCAATTAATTTCATAAAGGCCTATAATCAAAGTCGCCCTCATATTTCACCAAATAAATTAAAAACAATTGTTGCTAAGAGCAGCCAATTATATGACTTGGTTAAAGAGGTAGGTCAGTTATTATTTTTAAGTATAGAAAATCAACTAAGATTCATTTTTCATCGGTTCAAACTATAAAAAAAAATTTTATATCAGTTGCAAAAATATGAGGCAGTATGACAAGTATCAGAATAACTTTAATGCAATATTACTAACAATATATCTAAACAATTAGGTGCATTTAATTTTATAAATAACTCCTAATGTAAAGATTCAGTAGATATTTTGAATTAAGATTGTAGTTTTAACCAAATTATTCGATCTAAATATATTTATTAAAATTATTTCTTTATAACAAGTTTATAATTAATGCTAAGTTTTATTGGGTATTATTTAACAAGTCCTCCATGCAGCTATTTTTTAATTGAAATCTATCTATTTGATTTTTAATATAATGTAAATATATTATATTATGACCTTATATAATAATAAAAGTTTTTTGTTATTAATATTTCTGAAATAATAAAAATAATCTTTTTTAGGTGTTTGAAGACAAATCATTGTTGGCTTCAAAACAACAGATCATAGATATACTTGAGGAAATAGGATATGCTTATGATTTAGCTGTTATTCGGTGGTTAGGATTATTTTTAGTTAAAATGCTTCGGAAATCTTTATCAGGACTTTACATAAATGAAAGCATGTTGAATGTGGTTTGTATCAAAATTTGTATTATTTGTCTTCTTTTATTTCTGTCAATAATTTTGTATCATACTTCAAGTAGTTTAAGATCATTTTTATGGTTATGAATGGAAAATTAGTTGGATTCTTCACTGCTCTTTGTTCAAAAATTGTATTAGCTAAATTTCTGTTTTAATTTAATTCATCAATTAAATCAGTGGTAGGAAATGAAATATGCTTTTGATTTAACTAATATTAATCTTTTATATTTATTTTGTTTTATTTAAGTCTGTCAACCTAGCTCTAACAAGTACCATCCACAAAGCTATCTTTTAAGCATAAGTGTCTGCATCAGAATAAATATGAGTTAAACGCCTGGATATACTGTCTATTATTTGTCCTTCTTTTCCACTTTTTCTGAATAAAAATTAAAGCTTAAGTTTAAACTTGCAGTCAGCTGGTTGTTTATTTTTAACTGTATATAGTTGATATGAATAGTTTTGAAAATAAATTATTCATTTTTATCCCTAGGCTGTTGTTACCTAACACTAATTATGTTATTAAAAGAATATAGGCAGTCTAATTGCCACAATTACAAATCTAACGTTGAACAAAATAAAACATTAAAATAGTTAATAATAATTCAATAAGATATATTCCAGGAGATCTTCCTTAGGATTGATCAATATTAGACCTATTTGGTCAGAAACTACCTCGTTAATCATCCAATTTTTTTTCTTTAGATGGTAGGACCCTAATGTAAAATATTGTGGAGAATATTTTATGGGCAGGATTGGGTAAAGTACTACTGGCTGCATGTTGTTAATGCTTGCCTCTTTGTATATGCTGGCACTAATGAGGTCTCAGTCCATTCTTTGGGTATGGTTCCTCTTATCCATACTCGAGCAGCTTGAAGGTTCCCTGTTTTATAAAACTGGTAGGAGCCCATTGTTAACTGATGACTTGTTTTGGAGTTCCTGAAATCCTGAAATGCTCGCAGAATTACAAAACTGATTTTAGCTAATGTTGTTAAAGTGATTTCATTTGAGAGTGGACTTTTTTCGGCTGTAATAGGGGTGAATTTAGCTGCTTCTGTTATCATCCTTAAGGCTCTGTTTTGGCTTGAATCAAGTTCCCTCAATGTGATTGAGCTGGTTGGAACCATTATCTTGGAGTCATAATCTAGAAATAGCATGATGTATAATGGTGTGATGGCAATAGGAAATCGTTGTGTACCCATGTTTGGATGGGTTACTTTTCTCTATTAGACATTCTTTAGAAATGTTCACATTCAAAGCATTTTTTAAGAGTATGAAGAGCTGGAGGGAGTTTTTACAATTTTCACTTTTTCCTTTCATTTTTCCCTCCCTATTTGCCATTGCTGGCATCCATGTTTTTTGGAGGAGCTTCTTTGTATGATCTTTTCTTATTGAAAATTGATTTAGTAATGGAAAATGGGAAGGGTAGATGAGTGATGTTTCAAGGTTTAAACATTGTTCCATATATTGGAATTATAGAATAGTTAGGATCATTTGAATGTTACAGTATTTTGTAGTTTAGTAGATGTAAGAGAAATAGGATCTAATTGACGATTTTATTTACCCTTTATTAGAAAAACAATGATTAATAGCTTTATTTAAACTTTTGTTTTTATCTGTTTTTAGATTGTTTCTGAAATGGGAAATAGTCCTGTCATTTTTGTGCCTACTCATAGAAGTTATTGTGATTTCATACTAATGGCCTTTGTGTGTTTTAAGTATAATATACACATACCATGTGTTGCTGCTGGAATGGGTAATTCATGCATAACTATTTATTGTTAAAATTTTTTAATTTAATTTACACATTTTCGAATATGAAGTTATCCTACTTTATTCTATATTTTAGTTTATTATTGGTTTTTAAACCATAAAAAATTTAATGAGAATAATACACCTTTAAACTCTGATTATTGTTTACATATCCTTGGAGCTCCTTCATTTTAATATCAATGCAGTTATTCTAAATCAAATCAGAGTTTTAATTTAATTAACTATCTGTTAATCATGTGGATCTGATAGAAAGCACCTGTTGAAGGCAAATGTTTGTAAACAAAAGTTGCAATTAAGAGTGGAAAGTGCGACTCGAGCTGTTTGTGAATAAATTTGTTTGAGGTGGAATTGCCTCATTAGATTTTTAATGGACAGTACTTGTTCCTATGCCCAAGTTCTTGTTCTTCATTTTTGTTTGTAACTTCAATTTTTTTTTTTCTGGTGGCACTATAGGCTGTGTAGATTTTTAGCTGCACGTCTGCTTTTGATTCACAATAAAGGATACAGGGTTGGGTCATTAGTCCTACACCCGATCTATGAGTTGCCTCAAATATTAGAAAATACATCGTGCGAGGACTTACACCTCTAGACCTCAGACCATGGTCTGTTGCCCTTATAATAATAATAATAATACAATGGTTCACCAATTTTTCAGGATATTTCCTTTATTTTTTTGAGAATGGGGATCCTCGGGACAAACAATAATTACATAAGTATTAAATGTTAGACTACAATAAAACAGCTCAAAAGTTATTGCAAAAATAATAAGAATTAACATGTGACAGCACTTGCTGAACATTTTATAGGGAAAAACATTAGATTTTATTTTGAATGTACAAAAGCACTGGAAAAACTGAAATATACAAATGATAGAAAAATTGTTTGTTACTAAACATAATTGTGAAATCATTTTAAGTAATAAGATCATGATTTTGTGTCTCATAAATTCATTTTCTTTATTTCTAGTATTTATTTGAAAAAATTGTTGCTTATTATTTTATTTATTTTACAGATTTTTTATCAATGAAACTAATGAATAATGTTTTGCGTAACAGCAAGGCATTTTTCATGAGAAGAAAATTTGTTGATGATCATGTTTATCGGTCTGTTTTTCAAGAGTATATTAAAGCCATGATCTCATATGAAGAATCACCTATAGAGTTTTTTATTGAAGGCACTAGAAGTCGAACTGGGAAATCATTGTCACCAAAATTTGGTATTGAATGACTTTAAATAAGAGTATTAGTTTAAGATTTTATCTTTTATTTATTTATTTATTTTTTTTTTTTTGTGTAAAATTAATTTTTTATTTTTATACACTACAATGTTAGACTAACCTCCAAATTTTGTTTAGTTTTTCTATCCTGTAAAGTTTTTTGGAGTCTTCAATTACTAAACTTTATTATAACTTCATATTGTGTAATTAGTTTCTCAATTATGAGGTTTAAAAAGTTTTGTGAGTAAGTGATATCACTTACATAAAGCCTTTACACAAAGCTCCAGGAAGCCTGTTAAAGTAATTTTTATTGCCATCACTTATTCTTCCATAAGGCTGCTCTTCTTTTATCAATCTTCATCAACATTACGGACTTAACATTTTGTTCTTAAAAAGCGTATATTTCTTTATTCCATTAAATTGTTAGTTCAGCCATTTTCATTACAAAAATAATATAAAGAAAGTTATTGAACATTTGTATTTCTGGCTTGGTATGATAAATCATGTTTTATCACTGCTAGTGTTAATACTCATATTGATGGAGGAACTAGTTTTAGAATTGATCCTGTTGTTCCTTTCCACAAACCCTCGACAATTCTTAGTGGTTACAAACCAAGTTGAACCAAAGTGGAAGGGTCAAGATTCATTTCCTGGGGCCAGTGCAAAATAAATATGAATGAAAAGGGGCAAGAAGCATACCCACACTTATACAAACTGGGCACTCTGCGAACCTAGCTCCAAAATATTTATTTATTCATTGCTGTTTATTTCATCATCATCATGTAATGTAACTAACTTTTGAAATTAATTTTGAATTGTTAAAGATTTTCTTAATATAATAAAAATAATTGAAGAATTTTATCTCGCTACCTTTAAATCTCTCAAAATTTAAATTGTGTCCGTAGTGATGTTTGTTAATTACAAAGATTAAAAAAGTTAAAAAATTAAATTAACTTATTATTATTTTTATTATCATTGTAATGGGTTATAACATAAACCTCTGCATACAGGTTTCCTGTATTTGAGTTAACTTGCTAATTTAACTTTGAGACAAATTATTTATTTTATTGGCTCTTAGGGAGCGCTGTGGCCCAGTGGTAAGACACTATGCTATCAACTCTAAGGACCTGGGTTCGAATCCAACTGTGGCAGATAATTATTTTCTGTTATACTGTAGCCGTGAGTTATCCTTGTGGGTTCTGGAGCCCCCCTCCTGAGGCTCACCTAGCCTGATAAAGTAGGTAACCTTAGATGAGGAAAAGTCTGGCGGTTGACCGTGATCTTGAAAAAATCACCATCATAATCGTTCTAAAAACAGTGCTTCCTTACTAAGTACTGAACCCATGACCCTTCATGGGTCATAGTGTTTTTGATTATTATTATTGCCTCTTAACACATTGGCTGCCATAGTACTTTTCCTGAGGCTTGTCACATTACTTTTTCTATTCACATTTAAACTGATATATCACTAATTTTACTGAAGCTGCACAAATATGTTGAGTAACCTATGAGATAACTCTTTGATATCATAGGCAGTAATGCAAACTATGAGATATCTGGTAGTAGGCAGTCAATGTGTTGTTTATAATATTTATATAACTTTAATATTTTCTTCTTCTCATGATTGTGTTCCTATCATCATTTTTATTATGCTATCTATCATGATTTTGTCATTTAAATAAGAACATTTCTAGGAATTTACTTCATCATTGATTTAACTCATCTACATGTTTCTGTTTTGTTTTTTTTTAATGATAAAATAATAATATATGATATTATAAAAATGATAATAGGATGATTATAATTTAAATAAAAAGAAAAATCTTATCTTAAAACAAATTGGTATAATCATTATAACTTATTTAAGTACCTTCAATATGGTGCCATTCTCAGAGCTTTCGATACAATATTAATCAAGATTATCGGACTTGAAACTACTAGAAATCTATCTGTACCTATATAATAGGTAGGAATGTACTAAAAAGTATGATGACGAATCCTTGTTAAAAAAGAAATTTTAAGACAATTGCATTCTTTGGAACCTTTTCTAATTACTGTATTGTGAGCTGTTTTAAACAAATAGCTATATACTTTTTTTCACTGAATTTCAAAGAGTTTTATGATAAAATTTTCAAAAGATGGTGAATGGTCAGTGTCCAGTGAGACACTCTTGATACATTTACCTTATTAATTAATTACTTTTATAACTAAGACTCAGTTTCATTATGAAATTCTCAAGCCTCTCTTAAATAAAGGGGGAGGGGAGAGGTCCATTTTTGCTGGGATACTGTATATATTCTACTCTAAAGGTTCGATTAAACTATGCACAAAGAAATACTTTTGTAACAATTTAACAAAACCATAATACTCATAAGCTAGCTTAGATGTATTTTTTTCAAAAATAAACATGCAAGAAAACATCTTAATACATTGTTTCTTTGATAATATTTGTAGGTTTTCTGGCAATGGTAATTGAAGCTTATCTTTCTGGAGATATACCTGATTTAACAATAGTCCCTATAAATATAAATTATGATCGAATATTGGAAGAAGGATTATTTGCTTATGAATTACTTGGAATTCCAAAACCAAAAGAGTCTACTAAGGTATTGTTTATGATTTTGTTTTTCACATATTCATTTAATGTCATGTTGAATATTAGGTAAAATAATTAAAAAATTAGAATTAATGTGCATAATTTTATGCCATTACTTCTCTATTTTTATATTAAATCTGATATTTGAGCAAAGCCATATAGTTTTCATCTGTTATTGAACTAAGTTATATATTATCAATGGAAATATTTATATATAGCAAGTGATTCAGGATATTTATCAAATAATACCACGTTTCATTTTTAAATGTTTATATAAATTGTAATGTTTATGTACCTAGGTTAAGGCTGTTGCTAAAAGAGACTAATAAGAAATTCTGCTTATAAATTAGTTTATAACTTATAATGGTACAATTAGAATTTAGAATATAATTCTAGATGAAACTAGAATTGATAGATTTGGATCTGATGGGAATGATTAATAAAGGAAAATTAAAATTGACTGTTTTCAAATTATCAAGCCAGCTATTACATTTGGGAGTGAAAATTTAAAGTAGAGCCAGGAGTATAGTGTCCAGTTAACTCATCAAATTTCCAATTTCCAATCTAGAATTGATTTGGCTTTGTACTTAGGATCATGGTCATTTTCAAATTAAAAATCATTGAAATTTATATTTTATTTTCTGTTTCCCATCAATAGTTGCTTACTCCAAGGTCTGTTAGTGCATTACTCCAGGTACCCTGAATGCATAGTGAAAGTTAGTGCATTATACCAGGTACTCTGAATGTATACTGAAAGTTAGTGCATTACTCAAGGTACCCTGAATGTATACTGAAAATACAATTCTAAATTAGTGTGGAACGAGAATTGCTCACATATATTTTTCTTTAATCAAGGTATCATTTCTGAGGGGGCAAATTATGTTAATAGTTTAGTTAAAGTAATTAATTATATTATATATAAACAGTGATATAGGGGGTCTCATTCATTAAGAAATTATGACTTATCTGGGTGACATGTTAGAAGTTTCGCTTTGTGTTCACTTTTGTATCTTATAGCAACTTCCCTCCTAAAGGTAGACTGTTAGTAGGTAAAAATGGCGAATACCATGGATTTTGCATGTGTCTAGAAAAACCATCTCTCTTGATCAGAGGCTGGCCAGCTAGTCATTGACTGTGGCGTAGTAATAAGGGCAGTCCTGGTTCTATCTTGCATGCCACATGGCATCGCAGTCGTGGCGTATTCGGGGATTTCTGGTGTATGCGGCAAAGGAGGCCATGAAACCCCTGACTCCAACTTTTTATAAAATTAAAAAAGTAATGAAAAAATCGGATATGTAAATCCAACAATAGTTATTTTAAAATTACTCTTTTCTTTTCAAGCAACTTTTAGTTCTTCTCATATGCTAATGTTGGGCTAATGTGTATATCATTAAAATTTTAGTTGTTTTTCCCTCCTGAATGGTTTGCCGGGAGCTTGTGTACAAACCCTATTTTTAGTAAATTTTCATTGTATTTTGTTTTTTGTATATTTGATTTTTATTATAATTGAATTTTATTAATAGAATTTCAAAATAATTACTTCCTTTTTCATAATTACATTATTTATATGTGTTCTCATTGTGAAAATATGCAATTAAATTAAATAAACAAAATTTAATTTGTTTATCTGTAGGTGGCTCTTCATAAAATTTATATTTAAAAAAAATATTGTGACTAACTAAAAGTGGGTCCTGTACAATAATATTGTGAGGAAAAAGTCCTGGGGAAAACAAAATGACCCGCCGTTAACGACTCCAAAAGCAGGATTACATCCAAAAATGGTTATGCTGTGCATTTGGTGGGATTGGAAAGGTGGCCTTTATTTTGAAATCCTCCCGCCCAACCAGACCATTAATTCTGCAGTATAGTGTGCCCAGTTGGAACAATTAAAGGCAGTGGTTGAGCAGAAGCGTCCAGCATTGGCTAATTGCAAAGGCATAGTTTTCCATCATGATAACGCCCATCCTCAAGTGTCCTTGCAGACACAGCAGAAATTATTGGAGTTTGGCTGGGATGTGATTCCCCACCTACCCTATTCACCAGACCTTGCCCCAACAGATTTTCATTTATTTCGGGCCCTTCAAAACTCTCTTAACACTTTAATTCGCTTGAGGACTGCAAAATACACATAGAGGAGTTCTGGGAGGACGGAATTAAAAAATTACCTGAAAGATGGCAACATGTAATAGATCGAAATGGGTCATATATAATTGATTAAAAATATTTATAAAAATCTGAAGTTTTTATAGAAATTATCAGTAAAACAAAAAAAGCTACAAACTTATTTTACAATTACTTGAATCTAGGTGAGTTACATTCCAGTTTCTGAATGAAAACAAAAAAAAAAAAAAACTTTTTAAGTGATACGGAGAAAGTCTAAGGCTGTACTAAACTGAACCATTTCATGTTTTAGAAATTTAAATAGTTTCACTAATTAGAAATATATCAATGTAGTCCTAACTTTGGCATATAAATAGTATTATTGATAGAGTATTTTAAAAATGAAAGATGTTATTGTTTGAACAATTTTATGAGTTACTATAGGAATATTATAGTAAAGTATAAAAATAATGTTTTATTGAATCGATAAGATCAAAATTTTCTTTTATAAATCTAATTTGATTCTTCGCTTGCATATGTCTTACACCAAGTTTATAAATAATTTTTATTTTATAATTAGCTATTAGAAAAATTTAAATAAAAAGATTTTAAGCAGTGATAGGGCCAATATATAAAAATTTTTTAGATGGCAAGTTCTCAGCCCTACGTACGGTCTCAATACAAGTACAGTAATAATGATATAATATCAAAGTTGTACTCGGGAAAACAGTTTTTTTTTTAATTAACTAACAAATTTTATGTAAACATATGTTTAAGTTAAAAAAACTTGACAGTGTAAGATTTTGATGTGAACTTTCAATAACATGCCAGAAGATATGCAATGAAAATATAATCCAGGTGATAGTAAAGTCCTTTAATTGTAAAATGTAAATTTAAAACAAAAAGAGTCAAATTTTTATTTTGTTTTATTTTAGGGTTTTTTCAAAGCTCTGAAAGTTTTAGATGAAAACTATGGTAATATTCTAGTTAACTTTGGTGATGCGTTTTCAATACGTTCTTTTCTTGATAATCAAATTGACTTCAGATATAGATGTCAAGAAAATGAAAATAATAAAATTAGACAGGTTGCTTACAAAATTACCGAAATGTAAGTTGAGAAAATGTATCTTAAATCATTGTGTTCCTGTTTTGTTTTTATTAATTAAGTATATATTTCATTTATTTAGGCAGCAATCTCTGCAGATATATAGTTGTTTTAATTTATTGGCCTTGGTATTATATGATCATATAATCAGGAAACGTTCATATGCACTACCTCTACAAGAAGCTATTGAAAATGTAAATGAGCTTCTTTTTGTATTTGATCTGTTTTGTGCTACTGTCTTTATTGAAGGTAAGATTTATTATTCTGTACTCTATTATAAAAATAATTTAATTTACAATGACTCAGTTTTTGTTTTTGTGCCTGAGGTTTGTGTATTTAATATTATAAGAGTTTTTTTCTAAGATTTGTTGGGATATATTCATACAATATTCCTCCTTATGGTAAAATAATTATTATTTCTCAAAGATATTTGATTTACTGGGTTTCTTTATTTTTTTTATCAACTTTTAAATTTATAGATTTTTAATGTAGTCATTAAGCTTTTAGATTTAAGATCCTAAACAAAAATACCCATTTTCTTTTAAAAAAATCAATTTATTCAAATTAAGTCTTAATTAAACAATATTAGACTTCACATTTAAATAAATTATTAATAAGTAAAAGCTTTTTTCTAAAAACTATCATGGAAATGATAATGATAATATTGACAGGATTGGATACTGTCAGCTTCACTTTGGCTTAATGCACACTGATCTTTGGATGTATCTGAATTTATTTACTCTTTGATTTACTCATCATTACTAAAAAAGGAAGATTGGTCAAAAAATACTGTACTCAAATTCAATTACTTTATTGTAAATACTTACACTGAGACTGTCTATAATAATTGAAACTTTTGCACACTGTCTTGAAAACGTTTTCAATGTTTTTTTAAGGAAATAATTATAGTTCCAATGATTTAAAAAAAAAAATCTTTCAAGAGGAATGAATGTCAACAATTGATCTCAAATTAAGTGGATTGTTGTTTGTGTTTTGGGCTCAATACCCTTCTGTACTAACCCCTTTTATGACAGGAATAGTTGTTTATCCTAAATGTTACCAACCTATTCTTTCTGGAATATGTAGATTTATTCGTACTTCTACTATAAAAGTAAAGAAATATTATTCTCACGGGCTGAATTCAGGCCAGGTTTAAGCGTGATAAAATGGACAAAATGGAAAAAAAAACTTTTCATAAGTTTTGCGATTGTTATCTCCTAAATACCCAGTTGAGTAAGCTTATATTTCCAAAATTATTTAAATGTAATCTAATCTGGTACCACCCATCTAATGCCAAGATAAGTCTAACTTGTCAAATAAACTGTGAAAGATTATATATATGCTCATAATCTCATTTTTTTTTTATTTTAACAGGGGACTTAGAAACATCAATTAAACAATCAATATGTATTCATAGTTCACTTGTTTATTTGTCATCAGAAAATAAGATTATTCTAAAAAAACCTGAATTCAAAAGGCCTCTAAATCAATCTGAAAATCAAAAAGGTAATTCTTATGTTTATGTAACTCTTTGTTAGTTATTGCCCTTAATTCACTGAATTAAGCAAAATAATTCTGTCTTTTTAATTTTTGCTTGTATATATTATAGGTTGTAATTTAGGAGAAGAAATAATTGAGGAAGGTGTCCCAATAGTCATGCTGCAAATTTATGTCAATCCCACCTTAACATTGTTTATAAGATCTTCTATAATTCTTACTATTTTTGAATGTTTAAGTAAAGAAAATGAAGTTACCATTGGTAAATTGTATTTTTAAATTAATTTGTATTAATTTATCAAAATTTCATTCATTATTATTTTTAAAACATGTTTGTAGATCTTCTTTATGAGAATTATCAGTATTTATGTGATTTATTCAAACACGAATTTGTTTTGGCCAGTTCAGATTTTCAGGTAGGTATCCGTGTTAGTAGTTCACAAAAAAGCTTTTTGTGAGGCATAGTAGTCTGTGTTGTATGTGCTATTGAATGTTTAGCTTCCTATTTAGTTTCACCTTTCCAGCTTATTCACTTGTTTACTGAAAAATAAGAATTCTTTGTGAGATCACATCACTGCATAAGTGTTTAATTATTATTATTCAATCTCAGAATCTTCCTTTTTTAAAAACCTTAATTATCAAAAATATATATCATAATTTTATCACTTATTATTTTTGTTAACATTATTGTTAAAACCTTGGAGATTAATTTGAATTATGAAGTAATTTTCAATTAGTATTTTTATTTTCCTTTTAATTTCAAAGCCAAAAGAAAATACGACTAATTTATTGTATATATATAATTTGAGGAAGGACTGAAATGGTTTTGAAATGAAAGTCAGGTGTGTTTAGGCTTCGCCATATGTACCATTTTATTTTATTTATTTATTTTTTTCCTTCCCCAAATTTTAACATTTTAACAAAGGTAGAACACACTGCTGTTGAGAATTTTTCGTGATAATTATTTAAAGAGAGAGTATGTTCTAAAAAAAACTTCTGTTTTTCTCGTTGTAGGGCATGACTATACAAACAATAAATGTACAGATGTGTTATTACAAAGTAATTATTGACTGATCCTCAAGACCCACCAAAACAAATGTATATATACAACAGTCGAGAAAAAAGTTATCAATATATATATATAATTTCCAGAATAAAAATTATCGCCACACTTTACCTTTGTATCACACCTCTCCTTTATATATATGGGTTGTAAAATCAGATAAAATATCCTACAGCCCCAAAATGATTTGAGACACTTGATTTGAGAAAATTTTGTCAACCATCTGTGCTGCTGATTTTCCTTTACGGAAATAAAAAATCATTAAATGATGAAAATGAATTTTTTTCTCTTCTATTTTGAGCAAGCAAAATGCCACTTAAAGATTAGGAATCTCGGTTGGAACTAATGTAAAAAAGCATGTTAACTAATCCTTTTTTTAGAATATGTAAACATTATTGACCAAGTAAACATGATTTTATAAATACAGAGAGGATTAAATTGAAATATTGAAAAACGCTACAAATTTATTTTACAACCCAATATTATAGGGGGGGGGGTGTAGCGCACAGATTTAAAGTGTGGCAGATACTTTTTATTCTGGTACTGTGGCTGTGAAATCAACCCTTATGGTTTGGGAGCCCTCCTGGCCACCCAGCCTCATTAAGTGGGTACCCTTAATTCAGAAAAAATATGGCAGTGGAGCTTTATTCTGACCAAACCACCTCATTACACAGCCGTTGGTCTAATAAGGGTACTTCCTTACACCCTTCCATACCCTAGACAGTCAGAACCCTCCATGGGTTATGGTGGTACAGATTTATTTTATATACATACACATGTATTTAACTGTATATATATA
>NW_027108775.1:249819-271531 GCF_000696795.3 Halyomorpha halys | reverse complement strand
TATATATAATTTATGAATTTTGAATTTTGTATCTGATACACCAAATAGTGATGTGTGGGTTTTAGGGTTTTAAATTTTGTCTTTATGACCCAATATGCCTGTTATTAGGAATGAATCAGTCCTCAATCCGTTATGGAGGGTCTTAGAAACTAAAACAAAATTTGTTAATTGGGTCAAAGATAAGATTGTTTTTTCCTCATGGCTGAAAAGATTGAAGAAATGTTAGTTTCAACCTCTTTAGATGGAACTTTTCATTTATTGCTGAATAAATAATTAGTAAGGTCAATGAAACATTACTGTTGTATGGCACCAGGCTTCCTTTAATTTTATAAAAGACAGTTTAAGTTGAACTAAAAATTTATGGATCAGTTTTTCTTATTATGTTGTTGTTATTAATATTATCTTATAGCTATTGTTTTGACCAAAACTGGAAAGAAAAAGAAAAGTTTAGTTTTTACGTGCAAAATCTAGTTTAAAAAGAAAAGTACTGAGGGAATAATTACCGTAATAAGAATAAGAATAAGTACCATAGTACTTATTTAAAGTAGTATGATGCATAAAGACACACAAAAAAAAACAAAACATGAATTCAAATTAATTATCTAATTGAAAATAGTTTAATTGTTGTTTAAATACCGAGGGTCTTTTTAAATAATTTCATTAGTAGCTTCATTTTATTGGGAAAAAGTAGTCTCATCTGGTGTGTACCAATTAAACAGTCAAGGATATATATTTTCAAAACAATGAATATTAAATAAAATAATTATTGGAATTTTTGCTACTACCAAAGATTTAAAATAATAATTGAAAATAAAGTTAGTAATAGTAGATATAATTAGTTTATTACTTTTTACAACATTTTTTTTCTAGTATAAACGATGCCTTTGCCTTCCTTCTACCTCCACCATTTTAAATCTATTGCTAGGCGAATGTTGGGAATTCATCATCTACCATTATGGTTAAGTGCAAGGTAAAGTGTAAGTTCATTTTTATTTATTTTTAACTGTCAACCTGAAGTCTTATAAGTCACCGAAAATGAATGCACAAAATATGTATGAACAAAACTTTAGAACTTAGACTTGAGGTAAACAATATGTTAATGGATAATATATAAGAGTTAAAACATAAACATGTAGTAAGTTTATTAACCTGTGCTTTAGTGGTTTATTTGTTTAAATTTAGGTAATAGCGAAAAGTTTCTGTCATATTAATGATATGAATTATTAATTATATTTTAAACTGGTTAAGTGCTTTTACCTAATGTTTTTAGGTAACTACTTACATACTTCTGTGACATGGTTTAATGTGGACCTTGGCCTCCTTTTTAGTTGGATGATTGATCTTCCATCACAAATTTTTAATTTTCTATATTCAGAGATGTAGCTTCCTGAACAAAACATTCTTTGCATTCATATTTTCTTCTACTTTGGTTGAAGTTTCCATCTGGTAGGCTTCAATGTATGTCATTGTATCAATCCCAGGGCTAGGCAATCTCATAGACCTTACCGTTTTTCTTTCTCCAGTAATAAATCTGATAAGTTCAAGTCGACCTCTTAGCCACTTCCTTTTAAAAATTAGTGGTTCATTTTCTTTTTTATTTATGGGGTCCAAGTTTATGTGACATAAGGTTCTACACTTCTTAGTTTAATCTTTCTTTTGTCTTTTAATTTTCTGGTTGGTAAGATGTTCGTGCAGCCGAAACATCTCTTTTTGCAGTAGTGATTCTCTTCTTCATCTCAAATGTAATTATTATATGGTTATAGGTTGTGATTGATCCAAGGTAGTAAACAGACGAACCTTGTATAACTTGAACGGAATGCAAGAAATGAATATAGAGAAGCTCTAGAAGTCCTGTTTGCTTTAGAGCTAGTTCTTATCCAATAATAATATCTAAGCACCCTTTAAATCCTTTTTCATTTTATGCTTTACGATTTTAAACTATTGCCTTTGTATAAAAATTTGTAATATGAAAGATTTAAGAAAATCTTTTTTAATAGTAAAAATGATTATTTTTTTTTGTCATTGCTTGCATGTGCATCAATGTTTGCCATTTTGTAATTAAAATGCAAGGTATTGAAAAAATTTGTGTGTGATGTTAAATGCTATGTTAATTAAGCTTCTAATTTTATTTTATTTTTTATTGTTTGTTTCTGTTGCCTGCTTTTTTCAGTATTTATTGCATCTGATTTAATTTTAAGGTGATTTATTTTACTTAAATATTATGTCAATTCCATTTTGAGATGATAATCTAATTTAAATGATTAACTTATTTTATTTGGTTGTTGTTGTATTTAGAAGTATTCAATCTAATATTTTTAATTATCAACTTTTGTGTGTATTAATCATTTTATGTGGTTTCTAAGAGGGATAGAAAAAAATTGATAGACTGTAAAATAAGATTACAATATTCTAAATTCTACATGCTTGATTTTATTTTGTGAATACTTTTTTGAGGTTTAAAGTTCATTATGATTTTCAAAAAATCAGGATTATTGACTAAATAATTGTTAATGTTATGAAAGATACAAATTTGTATTCTTGAGTCTAATCAGAATATAAAAATGTTATTACAAGGGCTGTCCAGAAAGTAACAGATGTTTTGGCCTATTGTGGTGATGGGTGGGGGTAGAGCCACCATCTTGGTGTCTGAACGTTCCTACATTCAGTACTCATCCAGCTGTTGTAGCGTGAGGACTGTATGTCCTCACTTTTCTCCATGTTATTCATCAAAATGTGCCCTGCTATAGAAAATCCCACCACTTGTGAAGTGCGGTCTGTGATTTGGTTTTAGTTGGCTCGAAACAACAGGCCAATTGAAATTTATCATCAGCTTTGTGATGTTTATGGGCAGGGGATAATGAGTGAAAGCTGAGTGAGGCAATGGGCATACCAGTGTTCACGACGAGGACTGTCGTTTTACAATTATAGAACTGTCGGAACACGATTATAAAACTGTCATTTCACGATTATAGAACTGTTGGAACATTTTCCCCAAATTTCACGTAGTTTGGTGCATCAAATTGTGATGGAGAAGCTTGGTTACACAAATTTTGTGCTCGATGGGTTCCAAAAATCCTAACAGAAGGCCACAAGAAACAGAGACTGGGTGCAGCACTGACCTTTCTCCAAGAATACAGCACAGATGGTAATGCAGTTCTGGATTGTATCGTAACTGGGGACAAGACCTGGGTGAAGCATGTCAACTGTGAAAGAATACAGCAGTTGATGGAATGGAATGAAAAAGCACACATGTCAGCAAGAAAGGTCATGGGAACTGTGTTTTGGGACTGCTAGGGAGTGCTTCTCGTTGATTTTCTGGAATGTGGAGCAACAATCAACTCAGAAAGGTATTGTGAAACACTAAGAAAGTAAGGCGTGCCATACAAAATAAGCAACTTAATCGGGGAAAACTTAGCACCAAGATGTTTTTTTTCGCGACAACGCATGTCCACACATGGCCAATTGTACCTGGGTTTTGGATGGGAGGTGTTTTACTATTCACCATACAGCCTGGATTTGGCGCCAAGTGATTACCACCTCTTCCCAGTGATGAAAAAATGGCTCGGAAAACAACACTTTGATACTGACACCGAACTGCAGGATTTCTACAGAGAGGGTATTGTGCCATGATATGATAAATGTCTCAATGTGAATGGTGATTATGTAGAAAAATAGCTTAAGTGTGTACCTTTCGAATGTATATAATAAACTTTGAGTTTTTCAATTTGTGAATTGTTTATTTCAAAACATCTGTTATTTTCAGGACAGCCCTTGTATTATTTCTAACTCAGAAGATAATTGTATTGTTTAAGTTCGAAATTAAAAAAAAAAAAATATCCCTGTTGAAAAATAAAACTTTATCCATCTTATATTTTAGTATATTCTAAGAGAAATAATTTAAACCTTTTAAGATATTGTGCATCCGACTTCCTTTATTTTAATATTTTATAATAATTATTTTTCATATATAAGAAATATTGACATCTACCACTTAGAATTATTGTCATGGAAGCAAAGGAAAAAAAAAAAAAAGAGAAAATAAATATAAAAGGTCAAGTAGTTCTGAATGTATATTGAACTGATAATTAATTATTAATTAAATTAATCATAGGTAATAGTTAAGTCATATTGTTAATAAAATATACAGTTGAGATGACTATGTTAAAGATCAAAACATTTTATTTACAAAACTTTTTAATAGAATTCAGTAAAATATTGACGTAACAGACACTGATGGGGAAGATAATGTGTCCTTTATACATTCTGACAAAAACAGGTAATTATTTAAAAAACATAAAAATGTAATAATAGAAGTATCTACGTATTGTCGCTTAAGCTGTGATACCTCGTAAGCCCAAAAAAATCAATTACACGATTTTTATATAACTTGAAAAAAAAATTGACATATCATTCTAGTAACATCTTGTTTCAATCATCTTTTTGCAGGATGTGTATATTTTTTGTACTTCTTTTAATTTTCCCTAGAATGATGTGTTGATTTTTTTTTCCAGACTTACGAGGTATCATGCCCTAAGCAAGAGTATGTATTTTATTTTCAATATAAACATTTTATATTCGATAAAATGATAATTCAAATCAAACTAATTAATAACAAACATTTCATTATTGTTACTTCCATGTGATTGTAAAGTTTCTAAATGAAACATTAAAAAAAAAACATATTTTGTTGTCTAAGCTTTTTTTTTATTACAAAGCATATTCACATATTGTTAAATGATGAAAAGCTTTAGCAATTTATATTCGGAAAATAAGGAAGATCATTATACAATGGTCTATCATTAATTATATCAGTAAATAAAAAGGTGGAATGGAAGCATTCTAGAAATCCCCCAAAAATTGGAAATTGACAAATGGTAAGTTCAAAACTTCTTATTATATAATATTATTTTTCTTATCTTATTATTATTTTTTTAAACACAATTTTTAAGTGTTTAACATAGTCATCTTATTAATTATTTGTTTTATTAAGAATATGACTTAATTATTGACTATGATTAAATAATTAATTATTAGCTGTTGAATATCAATTTAGGCAATAAAGTATTAGGCATCACTCCAGAACAGCTTAAAAAAATATTTTTACCTAACTTTAACATTATCCTGCATTTGTTGTAAATGAATCATCATGAGAAAAGTTTTATATCTCAGGAAGTATTTGATGAGCAGACCTCTATTAGTGCTCAAAATGAAGCTTGTTCACTTCAACTTACTTTAGTAAGTGTTGTAGTTATTTATGGGAGTTACAGTTTCCATGATATTTGCCAAAATTACGTCATAAAACTGTTTTATCTTGTTTTTTTTCAAAAAGAAAGTACTGTTTTGGGGATACTGTATCTTTGGTGCTATTAAACAAATATTGCCCAATAAGGGCTTAATTTTAGCAAATTTTTTCTTCTTTCAAAAAATTTTTTCAATTTTTTCTTCAAGGTATACATATTTTTCGTGCGGGAGATAGTTTTCAATGACTGTGGATTAAAAAAAATTAATGATAATTTAAGAGTTTTTTAAATTATAAAATAAACTTCATTTTGTCTACCGAGGTCATATCTTTTGAATGTGCTTCATTTCTTGGACTATTATCATAGGTATAAAGTTTTTTGTTATTCACTTATTTACTAAGTGTTTTCCTTATAATTATGTAAGAAAGAAGTATGGGAGGAGTTCTTTTTGAGCCTTTTTGAAATTATAAAAATGAAGTTCTGGATCTTTCATATAATTCTGTACCATCTGCTTAAGATATCTTGTTTTGTATTTTTTCGACGGTGATTACAAGATTGTCATCAGCAACATTTATAATTTTAGAAAACAACAAGACTGAGAACCAGTTTCATCAGAATTATTAATTTTTTTTTAGGCAACATTTGTGCTGTTGTATTAATATGTGGATATTTCCTCAGCCAATACTCATGTTATACTTTTATAACATCATGTTTGATTATGATTTAACTTTATAGCCCAATAATAAGTAACCTTGAGTAGACTAATCATCTCTAGCTCCTGTTTCATGTTTATTAAAACTCTTCTTGTCCAAGAGAGTGAAGAAAATGTATTGGTTAAATATTCAGTTGTGCAACTGAGTTGTATGTAGATAAATTAACTATTTTGCTAAAGTTCCTTTAGTACACTTTATGATATTAGCATGTCATAAATTTTGAATTTTGTCATATGGATCCATCAGTTTGTGTTTCTTTATGACTGTATTTAACTGTTACCTACTGGCATCATATCACATAGTTTTGATTTAGTGTAGAGGTCTGTGTTTGTATGATGAATCTAATATTTAACATGATTTTTTAAGTATTTATATAGAATACAGTTTATTGTTAAAATTATTGTTATATAATCAATTATACTTTCCTTTTTTTTTTCAGGAGTATTATGACGCATTGTTAAAGCTTGCAAGCTTAGAAATAATTGAATTTCGTGAAGGAACTATTAAAGTTAAGAACTGTAATAATATTTACATTTTCTTATTGAATTTATTAAAACCTTTTCTAATATCTGCAAATGAATTTTGTAAATTTTTGCTTGAGGTAAAGAACATAACCTCTTTTGTGTTAGTAATTTTAGTGAATATTTCAATTTTTGTTAATTTTAGTTTTTGTTCTTAATAAACATTTTAAAATTTCCTATTCTTCATACCTTTACATTTCATATTGGATTATTCAGCCCCTGAATTTTGTTTTTTGAAATACATTCAGTGTTATAAGAATATTAAAATGAATGGAAGGATATTGCTTGCAATAAACAAGTTAAATCTGCAATGTTTTGGTTACAGGGCACTTTATTCTACACCCTTGGTTTATTCTTTAGGAATATTGTCAAGACATTTTTAAAAAATATTTTATAGTTTATAAATATTTATGTTAATAGTTTAATTTAAATATTTTGTTCTGTAAATTTCTTTCTTTCAGAGCCATTATTGTTATTACTTCTTTTATATTTTGTATTAATGATTCAGTGGAAGGGACATGCTTTTCCAAAATCAGTGAAATAGATTCAAAATATTTAAAAAGAAGAATACCCATTATCCCCAGGTGTTCAGTTTGGTACTCACCTAATAAAAAAAGTAAATTGGCCTAATCAAAGCCATCACTGATCAGAATTATTCACTGCCTAAGACTGCGCAATCTACTTTAGCCAATAAACCAGAACCAACTGCATCCAACATCCTCAATAAGCAAATTTATTCTGCAGCCATCTGTATCCTACCTAGCAAGACCCTTGAACATCAGAGTTTCTTTCCTCCAAAGGTCCCATTAATTTATGTAACTAAAACAAAAATGTTATTTCATTCATTGGTCAAGTAGTGGCAAGTTTAATAGGACTACTAGGCTTCAAACATTTTTCATTTATTAAAAATATTAAAATAAATATGACTCTTGAAAATTACAAAAAAAATCATAAATTATTTAATAACCAAAACATTACAATTTCCACAACTCTCAATTAAAACAAGAATAACAATAATGAGTGGTTTTTAAAAGTCTTCATTGGACTGGTCCCATACTTTTTTAGCCAACAGCTCTTGGAAGTGTTCTTGCCATCTTTCAAGAACTTTACCCTGATATAATTAACATACCTTCTCCACCTTAAAGTGACTGATGTGCGACTGCTAGCTATTTTCATTTGAAACCTGTAGGCTCCTAGTTACCTCCCTAATAACCCCCACTTTGATTACTGTTGTAAAATATATGGGTCTATTTCTTGGGATCTTAAGGCATAGATGAGATATTTGATATTTATAGTCAATTCTCTGTTGAAATGACTATTCTCTTCCTGATGTATTTCTTGGCATCCTTACTCTACCAAGTTACCCTACTTTACTGTCCATCATACCTTTTCAATTTCCTTCAATTCAAGTTCTCTGTCCAATCCTGGAGTATCCATTCTTAGTCTTAAGATTAATATGCTAAAGCCCACCATAGCATACAGCTTTCGATCGATCTTTTTTATACTATCCTCTTCATCTCTGTGCAATTCCACTCCTTCCTACATCTGTTGCTCCAATCCACTGCTTACTTTGAAATCCACCATTTTAACCACTTCCTGTTGATCCAGCATTGTTGATATACATTCCTTATTTCTAATACAAATTTCTAATTATTTATATATTTATTAATACTACTACTAAGTAATGTTTACTATTTATTATTTAAATTTATAAATAAATATATTGATACATTGTCTGTAACTTTAAATTATTATTACTTCATTTTTTAAATTATTTCAATTTTGAATTTTTTAATATCAGAAGTTTATTGTTTTTATTTGAAGTCATAAAACTCTCTGGTTATAAACACCTATTTCTAATAATGAGAAAAACTACTTCATTTTGATTTATTATAATTTTATTTTATCTTGTATTACTTGTTAATTCTCTTGTTGAAATTTCCTTTTGCTCTAAATTTTAATAATTGCTTTTAATGTTATTCTTAAGGAAATTTTTCAAAATAAATTACAATTGTATTACTATTATTATTATCAATTAAAACTGCATTAATCTAGGTATAACATTTAATTATTTTTGTTTAACGATTCCAGGAAGATATTACCAAGAAAAACCAATCACAAATAGTAAAAGAGGTTCAGCATTATATTTCATTGAAAATTATATCTGGGTATATAGTGGACTATTATTGTCTTTCACTTGATCTGTTATCAAACATCTACAATTCTTTAAGTGAAATGAAAATACTTAACAGAGATAAACGGTATGTACTTAAAATGTTGATAGTAATTTTTATTAAAAACAGAAATCATATCTTATAAAATAATCTTCTTGTTGATTCTCCAGCCCCCCTACTGATGACTAGACAGACCATGTAAATGTTTTGTTGCCCTAGACATCTTGCTCTACCTCTATTTGATACTAGTTGGTTTCAAATTAGCTTTATTTAGTTTTGTTAATTTTCTCTATCCATTTGGTTTTTTGTCTCTAATGTGGCTTGTAGCATTTAAGGCTGAGTAGATTTGTCTTGATGGATTACTCCCAAGTTGTCCTGCTGCTTTTTACCTCCTTGACTTTTCTACTTTGACTTTACCTTTTGACTACCATTTCCTCTTTTATTTTGTCTTTATCATTTGTTGTTTAAAGCTCTGATTTCTTAAACTTAACCAATCCAATCATTTATGCAAACATGCTTTATTATAGCAATTAAGTTTGTTTTTAGCACTTTTAGAAATTACCCATTTTCAAATTTTCAGATATATCTAAAAATAAAATTTTCAACCAGTCTAGATCATTTAAAGTTTTCTTAAATTCCAAAACACTTGCCATAATTCAAGAACCTTTGGATCATTTCAAATCAATTTAAAGGATTAAAGGGTTCTTAAAATAGGCAAGTTACTTTAGCTAGGATAAAATACAAGATTTACATTAGCTGGAATGTTTCTATTTGATTTAGAAGCAAAGTTATTCACTAAAAAACTCAATTCAGTTTTTATTTTGTGATACATTTTTTTACACAAACATTCTAAAATAATACCTTAACTACTCATAGCCTATGGATAAAAAGAAAAAATTGTCTCCTTTCTAATGAGTCTAAGAGCTTCAAGATTGGATGAACTGAAAACTAGATTCAGAGCTTCAAACCGAATCATAATTTTATGGCTTAACAATTTTGAATCGTACTTATTTGGAAGTGAAAAAAAAAATTATTTTCAATGACATTTTAAAATAAAAAGTTTTTTTGCCATGCTGAAACAAAATCATTTTACAGTAATTTTTACAAGAAAGCGATTATTTTTCCTTTCATATACTCTTGAAAATGTTTTGATGGAAGAACCGTGTCTATGTTTTACATTTTGAGGTATAAAATAAACCAGTTTAGGTGTTTTATTTATTTTTCTCATCTCCTAGGGCCCATTGGGTGAAAGAATGGTTGGATATGTGTAGATTTTTTCAGTGTATAATCATAAAAAAACATTTTGATTAAGAATCAGTGAAGACACACTGTGGAATCTTGTCAATTGAAGATTTTTAAAGCAATATTTATAACATTTCCAATATATATTTCACTATCAAAAATTGAGTCTGGGGAAACAAAATAATTATGTTTTTGATCTATCCTATAGATGACCAAGTCTGACATTAGGAATAAAACAATTGTTGCAAACAACTTTTAAGTTTATCAAATTGATTTCAATGAGCCTACCATTATGAAAATCATATGGTTACAAATTTTAAATTTGTAAGCTGGCATGATTTATATTAATTGAAGGGTCCAGTGGAAAAATTATGAGGTTCCATTTTTTCAGATTTTGAGTAACATTTAATCCCAATTTCTATTATCATTGAGTGCTTTCTGGGTATTTTATCAGTGACTATTAAAGCTTTAATCAAGGAACAATGAAAATATCTGTTTTAGAAGTTTATCAAAAGAGGTAACAACGTTCTTTCTTGGGAGGGAGAGGCAGTAGTTGGATCGTTGTTCCACTGTGAAACATGTTTCAAAACACAGTTTTCAGTGAAACCTAATTATTTCTTTCTCCTGCATTTGGGGTATTTTTTATGTATCGGCCACTAAGGACCACGTGAATATCAATGTTTAGGCTTCTTTGGGAGTCTTGATTTTCTTTCCTCCCGTCGCAGCTTCATGATCCTCGACTGCCTTTCCCTTCTTTCTTCAGACCACTTAGTACCCATTTTTTTTTTATCTTCCAATATTGGTGAGATTTTTCAATCTTTACCTATACATATCTCTATCCAGACAGTCGGTATCTGAAATTTTAAGTCTCTTTAATTCCTCTCTCATTTGCTTCGTGTATCCTGCTATGTTTTTGTAGCTAAAATTTTCTTAAAGATCTTATTCAATCTTTCGTCCTTCATCCTCTTCATGTGTCCATAGAACATCAGCCTTCTGACTCATCTCGGTTTCCAGGTCTTTGATGTTTCTGTAGATCTCATTTGGGGTATTATTATTTCATCTCACTAACAAAGACATGCTACTGAAATTTCAATTCCAACAAAAATGAAACATTGTTTTTCCACTGGAGCCTTCACTTAGATTATTGTGCAATGTTTTTCGACTGGAGCCTTCAATTAGATTATTGTGCAAAAAATTTAAAAATATATTCCTACATGTATGTTTTGTTTTAATATGACCATGATCTTTTTAAAACCTTGTTAGGTTTTTTTTGTTTTATAGTATAAATATAAATTCAAGAAATCAAAAATTAAAATATTCAATTTTTTCAGGAAAACTATATTGTCTAAAAATGAAGAATTACTAAATGATCTTAATTATTACTTGTGTAAGTTACATTGATTTATACATATATATACTTTCGATTAAAAATTGATTACTTTATTATTATTTGTAGGCTGCTTATTAAATGGAAGAGGGATGCCACATACAATTTTCAAAAATACTTATTTATGTAATTCTATTTTAAAGAGTAAATTATAGTAATAATTTGTTTAGTATAAATTTATAGAAATACGCGTAACATATGTTTTATGAATATAATGCATAGTGTATAATCCTCTGTTATTTTAGTAATGATTAATGTCAGCTTATTTTATTTTGTGCTAACCTCTCACTAGTTTTCACTATTTAATTTTTGTTAATATTTTATATTTATTTAATAATAATAGCTATTGCAATTATTATTATATATTTTATAATAATAATTTGGTATATTAATATCAGTTATACGCTCTCAATTAATTCAGGCTATGTTGTATTTTTTTTAATTTCATGTCTTATATGATAAATGTATTACTATATTTATAGTTTTTTTTTTTTTTTAAGTTTTACTACATTCATTGCCATCATTTATCCTACTTTTTATTCCTATTTTTATTTGTTTAGTAAGTTTTGATTTGGAAAACAAAATTTGTCAAGCTAATCATAATTTTCTCTGAAATCATTAATATTTATTCGAAATTCAAGTGATATTATTTAAATATATCTGATTATTATTATATTTTTTTATGTGAGTCAAAATGTTTGCTGTAGTATGAATAAATATGAAAATTCAGTCTCACTGTATTTTATTTAATGATTTATACCTAGGACCACCTCATGTAATGCTGAAAGAAATATTGGTTGATTTAGGCTAAGGATATTTCCTAGGAGGATTCAGGGGAGACAATTAATATGATCCTAGAGTTTGACAAAATTGCTTTGATTAATTTCCATTAACACAAACTGAAAGAAGCAACAAAACTAAGTGATCACACAAGAAAATAATAAAGCAGCTGACTCTTATAATTATTTGGATGTAAATGAACTTCTTGAAATATTTTTAAAGTAGTTAAAAATTTGTACCAAACTTCTACTGAAAACATGTCTTACTTCAAATATTATAGAGGTTATAAACATGTGGGTCATCCCCACATTAGGGTACATGCTGAGGAGGTGGAATGGACTGGTAGTAACTTGCAATTGTTGAACAGAAGTCAGAGTTATGACGACTATAATTGAAAAAAAAAATCATCAGTTTCTTGGTTATACCTAACAAGGAAATTAGGTGGAAGAGGATTTAACTCTTTTCATTTGCTAGAGATGCAACTGAGCAATAGTATTGTCAATTATGGTGTAGAATTACTATTATGATAATGAACAAAAGTTTAGCTTCATTAAATCTTCTCAATAAGCAAAAATATAAAAAAAACAAAAAAAAAAACAGATATAGTAAGAAGACATGGAATAGGTTTTACAGTACCCTTAGTTCAATGGCAATAAATCATTCTCTCTTCGTTGGATGGCTTAGAACCTGAATATTGTAAGAAAACAGGGAATTTTCTTCTTGCTGCATAGGATTGTGTAGTGGAAACTAATTAGCACATATTAAAATTAAAATGCTAATGATAAATGAGAATTTTTTTAAAACAGCGTCTGAGTCCACTCAGTACACAATAACAGGCCATACAATATTAACAGGAAGATAATATTAGAAAGGCATAATAACTTGTTCTCATTAATTAGTGTCCAGGGAATATATCTCGCAGGAGACCTCGATACTGTGTGTTTATTCATTTATATTTTCAGTGTTACGAATGTAAGAACCTAGGTAGGAATGAGCTTCAGACTATGATAGATGGAGAGGGGGGGTAACCAGTCTATCAAGGAAACCTGTCTATAAACATTTTTAGGATAAGGTTACGCTAGCGGAGGGCATCAGTCTCCAGATCTAGCAGGTGATTAGCTAAAGGGAAACCAATATTCAGAACTTATGGGTGTAAGGAAATGAAAGTTGAGAATATTGAAGTAACAGCTCCAAAAATACTTGCTGACCAAGATTCTATACTTGAAGGCCAAGAATAGACTGGAGAGATTGGAGATCCACATTAATAATAATAATAATCGAAACCTTACAACTTTTATACTAGAGAGACCATAATGGCCAATCATGCTGGTGCAAAGTTTAATTTTTTTTTTTAAACAAGAACGTCAGGAATAATCGACTCTATTGGAAAAAAAATAATAACCTCTTTACTTTCGTTCCATAAGCAATTTAGGATACAAAAATGGGCTATACTTTCATTTGATTTAAGTTTTTTCATCTTCGAGCGTTACTGTGTTTGTTAATCTTAGTTTCAATTAATTACAACACCAATTTTATTAGTTTCTCTTTTCTAAAGATTCTTGCGGCAAATGAGTTCAGTCCAGGTGACAATTTCTCTTCTAGATTTAGGAGGTGAGGTGCACAAGTACCAGAGGTCCTCAGAAAATGCTTAAGGTTAGGTTAGCTGGACAAAAGGGGGATCGACAGGAGAATCGATTATGGTGAAGTATCTTACTAACTTCATACGACCAGCGAGTTCGCTTTGAATTCACGCCGGACGGTAGCCATAATTTCGCTGTCCTTACTCTTTCAAATGAGTTGATCACTTTGTGTACCTGGGGTCACATAATTAATGTAAGTCGTGAGGTATCGGATGCGATAAGGAGATGAACAACATGAGCCAACTGGTACTATTAGACAGCGATGGCATCAGCGAAGTAACATAATATAGAGAGCCACGAAAACAAGGTTGTATAAGACACTGATTAGGTCAGTGCTTTGGTACCAATCAGAGACAAGGGTCTACTTAAAATCCAATTAAAGGATCAATCTAGCATTTGAATGAAAAATCCTGCGATGTATTTATGGTCCAGTGAATGATGTTTCTACACGGAGAAGCCACTCAAGTAGAGAAATGTTCAAATGTCGCAAGGATGGGTCCCCATGAGATTCCAAAAAACAATTAACAGACAAAAACTTATCCACGGGACCAGACCGAGTGGCAACCCGAAGCTTCCATCGATGGTATTGGAAAAGATTGGAGGATCCTGCTCTATGTCTAAAATTGAAGAACGACTGGTGGCAACTGCAAAAAGAAGCTAGGACCCAGTACAAGGTCGCACCAATTGAAGAAGAAGAATGTAGCCTACACTCTGTAAGGTATACGCCTACAGTCGGGTGGAGTTGAGTAAGTCTTAAAAGTGTTCACCTTTGATCCTCACAGGGTGGAAAGTAAGTACTAAAGGTATTCTCCTTAGATCCTTAAGGAGCGGGAACCACACTCTATTGAGAGGGAAATGTTAATTCTAAATTTTCCTGCTGAAGGATTGATGTGGCAACGGGTAATCGCACTCGGTTACACACGCAGGTATCAAAGAAGGAGGAGATACCCAAAGGAGATTTTGAGAAATAACAACATTGTTAAAGTACCAAAATGTAGGTAGAGCTATCTGATTTACTAACAGTGTGTTGACTCGTTACCTCCTTCGAGGTAGTGAATCCATCTCGTATTGAATATTGAAGTTAAATCATTAATATTGTACTGATTTATTTGTTTGATAATTAAATAATTTTTATGATACACATGTAAATAACACCAAAACTGCAAATACTTGAACCAATAAAGAAAGTTGGTAAAGGGGAATATATTGAACCACAAATAAGAGCGTTCTCTTAGGCGGTGCCTCTCACCGGCCGTTTTAGATTTAACAGAATCATTAATCCCCATCGTAAAACATTCAATATATTCTCTCCGTTAAAGTGTTATGTAAAAATTCATTTTTTATTGTATACATGTTGCTCTGTGGCAAACTGTGAATATATCTATTGTATCACAAGCCATTATGTAACAGCATGTGGAAGGTTGCATCAAGCTGTGTGTGTTGTTGGTTCTCACTACAGTACAATCGTTTTATATTATTTAACCATAAAAAATAAAATACCGATAATTTAGATGGAGAAAGTAAGAAATATACTGGTAATAATAAGAAGAAGAAACCAAGAAAGAAAAAGGGATTCAGTGATTCAGTTAACAAATACAGTTCAGGGATTCAGTTAACAAATACAGTTCAGGGATTCAGTTAACAAATACAGTTAAATCACGTGTTGATCCAAATGTTCAAAATAACTTTAAAAATTCTTACTATAAATAGTCTGGATGCAGTGGAAAGACGAGAAGTCCAAATCATCTACAAAAGGACAGAAGACCAGTTGAAGATGTTTGAACCAGGCACTCAATGATGTAATTGTGGAACATTAAAATCAAAAAATTGTAACTTAGAAGTTTTTTTATCGTTTTTTCTGTGTACAAAACTAATATTGTAATTTAAAAATTATTTTGTTAATGAATGTAAAATATTGTAAAATCAAAATTCTGCTAATCCTGTTTTTGTAAGAAAAATTATGTAAAACTAAATTTGATAAAAAATGAATATTTAAGAGGGTGTGATGTAAAAATTCATTTTTTATTGCATACATGTTGCTCTGAGGCAAACTATGGATATATCGATTGTATCACAAGCCAGTATGTAACAGCAAGTGTAAGGTTGCATCAAGCTGTGTGTGTGTTGTTGATTCTCACTATAGTAGAAACATTTTATGTTATTTAACCGTAACTAATAAAACAGTAACAACAGTAAAAACATTTTTCATGCAGAATCAGAAAGAAACTAACCACCTCGACAACACTAATTTGACAGGAGGTAACTAATTGTTTGTTATATTGATTTAAAAAAACACCTCTTATATCACTTAGAGATGATTTCTGATTTTCGTCAAAACTCATTGATTTTTCGCCGCACTCGGGGACATTTTAATAATTATGATGAATGTTAATAAATGATTTATCATTAAAATAATGCACTCGCCTCCTTAATAGCGTTCGGAGTAACAATCGTCAAAGACTAATGAGTAGCCAAGCCATATTCGACTTTTTCAGTCAAATTAAACTCTTTCCAAGTCAAATTAAACCATTTTCTAACCAAAATAAACCTTTTCTATTTCAAATTCAACCTTTTCCATTTCAAATTCAACCTTTTAATTTCAAATTCGACCTATTTATTATTAAAGTAAATAGGCTAAAATTTTTGCAAGGATTCCTTTCTTTTCCATGTTGAAAAACTAATATTGTTCCTTTGTATCTTTCCAGTAAATTTACTCTAGAAATATAACCAGCCATAAAGATAGACACGAGGAAACCATTTTGTTCAGGTACTCCGAAAATATTTGTAAAAGAACTACTAATTAGAAAACTTTCGATTATTTAATAAGCCGGATATTTTAAAACTGTAATAATAATTAATATTAAGCTTAGAGAGTTTTGGCGAGCATTTTACTCATCTGAAAATGAACATAATAATAAATACATTAACGGAATTTTATCTTATTTGTTTACTATTGTATCTACTTTTGCTTTAGTCTTTGATGTCGTTTTATTTTTATCGTGAGACTGGTTAGAGTTTTTCTCACTAGTGCTCTCCTTGCATGGCATCAGATTTTCTTACTTAAGCAATTTGCCCTCCTAAACACCTCCTGGGAGATACTAGATTGTACTAAGTTTATGCTTAGACTCTACAAATACTATATATTCAACATTCAAATTTGAATTAAGTTTTGATCAATTCATTATTAGTGCACGATATAATGACATTCGGAACAATTATCACAAAATCGATTCGTAATGTATATCTTTATGGTTGGCTATATTGTCAAAGAAAATTATAAGGGACAAATTAGTTCTTCATGAAGAAGAGTGGAAAACGTTGCAAAATCCAAATCCTTTTGTATTTACTTCAGTTAGAGGTTGATTGGAAGTAGAAAAGGTTGAATTTTGTAAGGAAAAGTTTGAATCTGGAATGGAAAAGGTTTAATTTGGTTTGGAAAAGGTTTAATTTGTTTTGGAAAAAAATGAATATGACTTGGAAAAAGCTGAATAGGATGTCCCATGGAAAATGTTAAAAAATAACTGCTCGATAGGTTAATAGACGAGTTCCCGCTTACTAATGAAATCCCTGAATTCAAAGTTGGATTCGAGTATGGTATTTCGTTTAATAAACTTTACAAGCAAACACTATAACTTATAACTTTTATAACCTTCTTACCAAATGAAAATATGTCTTTAATTTTCGCATTGCCTTATTTCTTTTTTAAACCTAAAAAGAATTTGTCAGACTAGGAAGAAGTGTGATCTCAGCACAGTCTTATGTCTATAGGTTGACTTTTCGTTAGTGACAACTATCGATACTATCAATAATGATATCGGACTCTTCCAGTCAAACCTACTAAAACTTGGAGTTTATTGTTATGCGCGGTAAATCGGCGTATCTACCGAAGCATACAAGAGTGAGGGTAAACGAAGTACCTAGAAGATGAAAATGGATTATGTGTGAGGATAAAATTTAGGAATAGATGGGGAACGACCTAGAGCGAAGCTACATTAAGGTAATTTCCCACCGTTAGGTCATGATTAGAAGCAAGATATGGGCGTTTGCAACTGAAGGAGTTGAGGCGTCGTTTTGAATCTGGCCTTGAGGGATGGGAGGTTGACGTTTATAAAAAAAAGTTTGAGGTTTATTTCTTGCAGCCTCACGGAATGAAAATTTGATCCTCCCACTGGAACCAAGACTAGGTTGGTTACTTGTCAATGACTCCTCCCTTCTCCCCTGTATGTCAAGAATGGCCAGGAAGGTGGGTAATAAAAAAAAGAAGAAACCAGATGGGTTCTTCCGGACTGGTGGGTCTCTTAACTCGGTTCTCAGAATGGGGACCTTTGAGCTCGTTGTAACCCACTGTCCCAGGTGGGAATCGAACTCTCAGAGTTTCGATCCGGACACTGACACACACGGCTGACATCTCCCTACCGTAGAGCGGAGGGATAAAGAGGAATCCGTGGCGACTGTAGACGCTAGATCACATTTTTTTTTTAATACTATTGTATTTTGTTGAGGTTTAGTGATAGTTTGTGTTTTTTTAAAAATGTATTTCTATCTCAGTTGTTGTATCGTCATAATATGTATTTGGTGTTTAATTTGTTTTTCCCATTTAATTCTTTAATATAATATTTTATGTCTATATTCTTACCCTGTAGACATCGTTAAATGACGGCTAAGAAAAAAAATGCTAAAAATTGCGTATCAGAATCGCGAATTTAAAAGGGAATGGATAGTGTCTTGAGCTTTAATTGCAAACTCAAGTGGTCATATATGGTGATAAATGAAGACGAAAAGGTTCCCCTATATAGGAACGTCACTCCTCGACGAAACATTTTCTCCTTAAGCGCAGTTCTACGCCCCTTAGTGAACGGGATATGTGATCTTTGGACTTAGTCACTCCGGAATACGAACAAAGTGACGTCTAGTCACACAGAATATCTTCTGGGCAAAAATGAGTATAGTCATTTCGAGTTGCGCCTGTTTTTGATTAACCGTCACACTTTTTAACCCCCTTTAAATTCGTTTTCTCTAATCGAATTCGTATCAGACCTTAGTAACGTTATCCTGTTATCGCTTCTTTCCTATTTAGAGAAGTAGGGCCACGGTGTATCGTTACCGGCTGAACAAGAGTATAGTGGAATCATCCCGTAGGGCTCTATTATATGCAGATGGATAAAATTGTTTTTATCTCTCATTTTAGGTTTTCGGTCTGCATCTAGAGAGTAGATAGCAGAAATGGTATTCGGATGGACAGAAGAATTGCAGCTTTTCCTAGATCTGGAGAAATGCAGCAATGTGGTGTTCCTGATGGATGAAGCTTGATGAGGCTGTTGACAATATTTTACCCCTTATCCTATAAAACGATATGGAGTGGATAAAACCGACCGATTCTAGTTGCTTTATGAATCAAAAACCAATTTCCTTGAATCACCTGAAAGCGGCATACTTCCACAGCACAAACTCGTCGAGGATCTATCATATGAATAGTTCTATCGATGACAAAAATTTAGATATGAAGATGATTGGGGTGCGGTCATTAAATAACAGAAATAAGTTTAGAAGCATTTATTTAAATTCTTTTTATAACTTATTTGTGTTATTCTATGACCTCATCCCCAACCATCTTTTCCTCATACATATTATCGACGGTCTATTGATCTTCTTATCATTATTATGCCAAAAATTGTATTATAGCACAACGCACGAAAGTTTACCACGGAATTATTAAAGTCTAAATTAAGTTTTTTTATGACTTATAAAAACAGATATTTAGAGGTTTTCCTTTGGATATATAAGATTGGAGGAAAAGAAAAAAATAGTTAAGTTAAACACATATTGTATTTCAATGTCAAAATATAGCAACGTTTCATTACCGATCGAGCATTGTGATTTTCCCCCATTGTTAGTTAGTTTTGAGATAATTCAAAAACTATGGCTGATTTGCTTAAGCAAAATATTGAGAATCTAGGTGGTGCTAGTGTCAAACGGAGGAAAGGTAAGTTTTCTGAAATTATTTTTAACTAATATGATGAATAAGTTATGTTTTATTGAGTAATTTTCTTCATAGGTTGGTTTTTTGGTAAGTTATTTTTTTGTTTTGGTATATAATTTTTGAAGTGTCATTTAAACTAATTACTTCATACTTTAGTAGAAATTTTGATAGTGGATACCAGTGATAAGGTTTCTATGTGTAATTTTTGGTATTGTTGTTTTTGTAGGAATTGACCTAATTTTTATTCTAATTTTAATGATTTTATTCTTCCAATGTTAATTGATTTTTACTCGTTTTACAAAGTATATTTTAAAATAAAATTTATTTTAGGATAGTGAAGCAATAATTTAAAACAAATTCACTATGTACTATGCAATTTTGGTTGTAGATAGTTATTTATTTTATCTATGATTGTTTTCACATTAGCATATGCTTGTTTATTTTTTGTAAGTTGAATATGAAATGTTTAATTTTGTTTCCTTCTTTTTAAAATTTACAGGGAATGTTCCTTTTGAAGGAATTAAGAAATTAAAAACATTTATTAAACCTTTGAGCGATGTAAAGAATATTATTGAAGATAAATTTAATCCAGAACAATTAAAGAAAGAAGTTCCAGTTAAAGGCTTGTTAGAGCCTGTCTTGCTTGAGGACAATTGTAATGAAGATTTGTTCTTTTTTTCTCAACATGAAGGTAATGTTTAAATTGTTTTATATTATTTATTGAAATTTTAATATAAATTGATGGATTGATTGATTCTTTGAAAATATATTTATGTTTTAAAGCATGCTTCTAGATTAAGTATAGTAGGTACTTAAAATTAAATGCTAGAAAATAATTATTTGTGTTCTATTGCTACAAAATGTATCAGAATGCAGTGTGTATATTTGTGGTGTTGGATTCCTAAACCAGTCAGGTCCATTTTTGATTTTCTTTTTTTTAGCTAACAGCTTTGGTACCAGATTATCATGAGATAAGAGATCTTCCAAGAATACTGAAACAGTTGATCTTTAACTGTTTTTGGAATTTCACCTTGTGATAATCTAGTATGAAAACTTAATAATATAAATAAAAAAAAAAAAATATAGATTTACCTGGTTCTAGAATAAATATCATTTATTGGAATATGAACTAGAAACAATGATTGGTTTACTTTTTTTGTGATTCAGAATTTGCAAGGTGTTTTAAAATTGATAAGATACATGCATAGATGCATCATAAAATTAATTTAAATGAATTCCAATAAATTTTTTTATTTAATAACGATTAATAAGCCACATACTTAAATTCATCATAAAATTAATTTAAATTAAGTCTAATGAAAAATTGTATTTAATAATGATTATTCCGTTCCATAAATATAACTTTATAGTACTCTAATTATTTAAGTGGATGGGTTGGGGATGCGGTCAGCAAAAAAACACAAATTATTTATTTGTGCCGACGTTTCGACCTGTAGTAATAGTTTCAGGTCTTCATCAGGGAGCTTCGTCTAATTATTTATCATTATTGTTCAGCTTCTTTTGAAGCTCTTTCTACATTAATAACTTTTCTCCATTTATTTTATTTCTCCTTGTCTAGAACAAAAATAAATGGGGAGATTTTAATTCTAAAAGTATTGTCTGACCCTTTCTTTATCTTTCCGCATTAGGCAGTTATCAAATAATTATAAAATCCTTTACTTTTCCTGTTTTGAAATAAGCTGCTGGGGGGGGGGGGCTTGGGGTCTTGTTAAATACAATTTCCTCTTGATTTCATTTCTCTCCTATTAAAATAAAATGATATCCCGCTTGCAATATTTGTAATATTCCATAATGGAGTCCACAGATCCTCCTAATTCACCTTATTAGTTCCAACTACAGCAGAGGTATTTGGCAGAAGGTTCCTAGGCAGCTTGAACAGTTTCAAAGAAAAATACATGCAGTACCAGTTGGAAATAGTGTTAGGCATTTCCAGCGAAAGTCTAACTAGAAAGAGAGAAAGAAATTTATTCAATCATGCTGCCCAAATACATCGGGTTGCTACATTACACAGCAT
>NW_027108775.1:247398-248893 GCF_000696795.3 Halyomorpha halys | reverse complement strand
GACAGAGGGACCCAACTTCTCTATCCTGTCCGCTGACACCTGGGACTCCACGTAGGGGTGCATAATTTATATTTAATTTCAGGGCATTGGACCATTCAGAGCCCGTTAGTATTTGTTTATCGTATATAAACTTATTTGCTCACGGGGTCTCTTTGAAACGGCGTACTCCAATGCCCTGCCACCGTATTACTAGTAAATACTCCTACTGTAATTAGCCCATTCCTCGAACGCACTTTCACGTAGCGACTGTCGTAGAGATTTCACACTCTGATGCCCCTGATCAACGCCCAATCTATCCGCACATTCAGCAATCTCTGCTGAACAATCGAAAGTGGACTGGAACAGAGCATCGGGTACATTTGACAGCCGCTGAGCAATGGACCAGTGTTGAAGGGGAGTCTCCCATTGGCAGCAGATCAAGCCTAGGCCTCTGTACCTCCTCGGAGCATACAAAATCGCCGTGGAGGTGTTCGCAGGGAGCCCTATAATGGCTTTAACACTTCTGCGAATCATTGTGTCGATGCCTTCCAGGATTTCAGGACGTAGCTTTGTGAGGGGAGCAGTTTGGAGAGGGTATGTGAGACCCGGTAACACGTATTGGTTGACAATGTTGACCTTCTGCTCGGGCTTAAGCAAGCATGAGGTGACGAGCTTATCCAGATTTTTATTCAACTTTGTCACCGAATCCTCGTTGAAATGCAGCTCTCCCGAGAATGCGCATCCTAAATATTTAATGGTGTCACCTTCTTTCATTGTTAGAATGCTGTCTCCGTTCTGAAGGGAGAGCTTCGTCGATTCCAGCTCTCCTTTATTTATGACGATGCCCACACTCTTTTGAGGATTCAAAGCCAAACCGATTTCTTTGAGCGTCCTCTGTACGCTATCAATAACTCTTTCCGCAGCAACCTTGTCGCACGCTGAAACCGCCTGGTCATCCGCGAACCCTGTGAGGACCACACAACCTTGGTCACTATTTATTTAGCTTATATCCATATTTACTTACGAAGCTTTGCTCACACAGGTCGCGGAATAGATGGTCTATAGCCAGGTTGAATAGCGAAGATGACAAGGGGCCGCCTTGAGTTACTCCACGCTTTACTCCTCGGATTTGGCTTGTTGAGTGGGCACCTACATTGATTTTGATGTTATTTGTTGTAAGGAGAGCTGAAATCACATTTCTAAGATTCGGCGACACACCCCTCGTCTTCAGTGAGCTCACAATATGATCATGGCCAACATTGTCAAAAGCACCAACAACGTCGAGAAATACCACCGCGCAATTACTTTTCTTACTGCTTGCATCTTTCAAAATCGCATCGATAATTCTCACGTTGACGTGTGCTCCCGGAAGGCCCTTTATAAAACCCCTTTGATTTCTGTGGAAGGTGACCTGTTTTCTAAGTTCATAGTCAAGCACCTTTTCAATAATTCGGCGCACGATCGAATATATTGTAATCGGCCTCCAGGATGATATATTGTTTGCATCTCCTTTGCC
>NW_027108775.1:241632-245403 GCF_000696795.3 Halyomorpha halys | reverse complement strand
AACTTAAAAATGTTCTCCTGTTTATAAATACACTGTTCACAAAATTTAATTGCTGGCTTCAAAAGACTGCCGAGATGAGAAGGTAACAAAGGCAGAGCGACTTGAACACTGTTCTGCATTAGCGGCCATGACACCTGAGACTCGATAATAGAATGTTAAAATTTACTTTAATAATAAAAAATGTTACCATTTAATGATAAAATTTCTAATGAAAATTGTGTAATCTAAGAAAATGATGGTTACTTTATAGCCACTTTTTATGTGAGTTAATTGATGTAATAAAGTAATTAATTGTTAAATTGTTAAATGCCTTATTAATTTCAGATCATTATGATGATATAATTCCAAAATTCCTGCAATTAGAAGAAGGTGATATTTCAAAAGTGGCGACATTGTTCGATTATTCATCTACCAAGAATTGCCAAAAGGAAGTTGTTGATTATCTACCAGAATTAGGTAAACAATTTTTATTTTCATCAATTAGTTTTCTTCGATCTGCCAATGTTTATTTGTTGTCAGCTATCTTTGTAATAAAAAACTTACAATTAATTAAACTAATAGCAGTTTGTTAGTTGGTGAATTATAACTCTGCATTATAGATCTGATAAAATTTCTGATTTCATTTAATGTCTTAGCTGTATAATATGAAAATTGTTGAAACTCTTCAAAAAATAGACTCACAAGAATGAATGCCAGGTCACAATATAAAATGCTTCAAATTTCAATTTACTTCTATGCTACAAAATTTTATTATTCATATCATCTTTATAGCACACTTCTTGTAAAACGTTCAATATTTCTGGTACACCACTCATTCTCAAGACTTGAAATGAATTGGCTTAATTATGTCAATGCATTACTTCATCAACAATCATAGGATCTCATTGAATAATTTCAGCCATTGAACTTGAAAATTGGTTGAACCATTTGTTTAAAAATTGGTTTCATTCCTGCAAATGAACAGGTTATGAGACACATCTAAAAGGGCCTCTACATGTTGGCCAAGCCATGGCGAACTCAGACATGTGCGAGCATGTGGATGGGTGGCTTGTACGAGTTGGCCTATGCTCGTTGCCGATCCGTCGAGAGTCGGTTTTTTGGACACAGATCAAAGGGGTTCGTGAGAGCGCTCATGTAGCATCTCCACCATTGTTCTTTGTCTAGTTGCAACTGAGAGCTGTTAGGAGGTTAAAGGTGTTTGTTGGTACTTTTTATAAATTTTATATTTAATCTTATTTATTTATATTTAATATCCTTTCATTTTCTTTTTTTGTAATAAAGATAATATAATCACAGTGCAATGGCTGAAACCATTTGTACGTCCTCCATGCTTGCCTCTCTGAATAACACTGACATGTGGATGGTCCGTTCTTTGTTTACCGAGCATTTGTGCAAGCCTCTGATTTGTGGCGAGCGGCCAACATGTGGATCCGTCTTAAACAAAATACCCTCCTTTTGACTCTGCCATTGTTGGGTATAAGGCCGCATGCTTCATGGGACCAAGTAGTTTTCAACCTAAATAATGTGACATATCCCAAGGTATATTGCTTATCATCACATTAGAGCATTCATCTTTATTAACTCCACATTCCCACTTTTGTAACTTTCCCCGTTTCTCAAAGGGGAGGTCAATTACTATTTGATCAAGAATTTTTTGGACTACTTCCTTTTTATTAATAATTAAAGTAAGGCCCTTACCTTGTGGGAGAGACAGTGATAGACAGTCAACAAATACCAAATTTTTGGTTATTCATAGAAAATATAGTATCCAATCAAACCTATTTTAAGATGTTAAAAACACTGTTTTTGTTGGTAGAATGATAGCTTCTCTGGTCGCGATTATTTCATTTGTTTTTAAAAAATTGAATATTGTTCGAACAGTTTTTGCCTCTATAGTGATATTCCTTTTTAACTTGATGTCTTTCCTATGTCAGTGCCTCAATTGGTTTATTTTACTAGAATATTTAACTATTGTAATAATTTTTATTTATTAAAAATTAAATAAAAACGAATTTGAATCGTTTTTAAACTTTTTTCAAATATGAAAGAATAACTTGGGTTCAAATTAAAAACACTAATATCAAATGGATAATAGAATTATATTTAAACTTTTATAATATAAAAAGAAAGACTCTTAATCTCAGGGCGTGTTGTTACTAGACAATCAGAACAGGCATTTACAATAATTTCAATTAATTAAATTTAAATCTGTTTTACAAATATATTCTAATTTAGTTATAACAAAACTAACCAAGCTCTATATGCTAACGATCTTCTTTTGTTGATTTCTGGTGTCTTCTTTGTTCTTCATCTTATTGTTCTGTCCTAGCATCAAATATGGCTTCCTTCTTGACAGAAATTGTTGACCCCTTCATACTAAGAGACCATCTCTTCTTAGCCCCACAAACAGAACTACCCTCCCCTCCAAAACAAAACCTGCCTTGAGGTTACATGTAAACATCCATTGTCCCACAACAGTTAGGGATTTTTTCAAATGATTTACTTTCTGAATATTATTCATTAGCATTATTTCTTGATTTCTATTTTTCCTTTAATTTCCTATATTTTCAATTATGAGGGGATGAGTTAAAATAGTTTTTATGATATCTGAGTCTGCTTAATGTGGCCTTGATTCTACGTACCGCCATCTTGGCTTTGTTTGGAATCACGAAGTTATTATAAACAATGAAACTTGGTTAGCTTGCTTTTTGGATAAACAAAACAAATGAACAATCTTAAAATGATACTTAAAAGAAAACATATTAAAAACCCTTTATACATCAAAATATACTATTTACTACAAAAGGAGCATATTACACTATATTTTTAATTCCTTTTGCTAACATCTCCTATTTGTTTTAGATTTTGAAAAGACCTTTTATGACTGTGTAAATGAAGATTTGTGTGATGTTATAAAAGGAATTGATTCAACAAGTTTGTTATTTGATGATTTGAACTATTTTTAGTTACAAGAATAAATGTTGACTAAAGATGTCTGTAATAAATGTAATTTGTACCTTGTATATATATTTTTCAACTAATTGATTGTGGTGAAATAATATTACATTTACAAAAAGGCATATGGGTTTGCAGTACATTTGTAATTTCATTTCTAAAATAAATTTATTTTTATTCTGAAAAATGCAATGGCTTGTAATATTAACTTTAATCAATATGATTTGTAGTAAAGAAAATCCACAATTTAAATGGTATTATGTTTCTCTGTTATTTATTTACAATAATTTCCACATGTAAATATTAATTGTTAAATTTTTGATTTTTCGGTTTTAAATCTTGTTACTCATTTTGAAAAAGTGACAATGTTTTATTTAAATATTTTTAATAATTAAACACATTTAAAAAATATGACATATTTTGTTATGTATAGCATACTATAAGAAAACATGGAAATTTGTGTCTAATATAGAAAGTAAACAGATATTTAAGATTTTCTAGAAATATCTGATAAATCTCTTATTATTCTGTAATTAATTTGTGAGAGCTAATTAATACATTTTATACTAGCCCATTATTCTTAGAGAACTGATTCTGCCCTTTCAGGATTAATATCTATGAAATAAATCTCAACCACCTGAATCTTGAATAACTTGCTAGCTTGTCAATGTACAATTTTCCTACCTCCTAAATGTTATTTACAATATAAATTCAATATATGTAAGACTTATATATATTAAATATAGATATAAAGATATATAGATGAAACAAAAAAAGAAAAAAGGTAGTGGAATGATACTCTGAATGAGAAAACAA
>NW_027108775.1:236665-241309 GCF_000696795.3 Halyomorpha halys | reverse complement strand
ATATAAAGATATATAGATGAAACAAAAAAAGAAAAAAAGGTAGTGGAATAATACTCTGAATGAGAAAACAAGACTGTTTTTTTTTTTCTTACTTTCTAAATGTTATTTACAATATAAATTCAATATATATAAGACTTATATATATTAAATATAGATATAAAGATATATAGAATAAACAAAAAAAGGTAGTGGAATAATACTCTGAATAAGAAAACAAGATAGTTTTTTTTTTCTTACTTCCTACAACCACCTGAATCTTGAATAGCTTGTCAATGAACAATTTTCTTACCTCCTAAATGTTATTTACAATATAAATTCAATATATATAAGACTTATATATATTAGTTATAGATATAATATAAAGAGATGAAACAAAAAAAGAAGAAATGTAGTGGAATAATAATGTGAATGAGAAAACAAGATTGCTTTTTTTTTTTATTCTTACCTCCTAAATGTTATTTAAAATATAAATTCAATAAGTCACGGACATCCAAATGTTGTCTCTCCTTTCGTTTACTCTTATTCCTTTCGATACGAGCTTTGACCCTGCCCCACAATTTCCTCAACGCTAAACTATTGGCATAATTTCCCCATCACCAGTCTGCGCATCTCTATAATCTCTCCACTGTCCGTGCAGGCCAAAAAGAATTTTGAAGGGCACAAACCCCGTGGCCAAATGTACTGAGTGATTGTATACTGCGATCGCTCGTTCCATAGCACGCGGTTCTATATTAATCCCTGGATTGCTGTTCTTGGCCACGATGACTTCCAGGTCGTCTACGTAAGCCGTGGCTAGGGACCCCTTGTCCTCTAGTCCCCCCAGCAACTCATCGAATACTAGCTTCCACAGAGCTGGTCCTAGGACCGAACCTTGCGGACATCCTCTTTTGATTTTTCTCTCGACCTCGTAGTAGTTACCCCTGATCCTGACACTCCTGTTATTGAGGTAACTACCTACGAGGGAATATTGATTACTGGGGTTGTCGAGCTCTTGCAACTGCTGGAGTACACGGAGCCACCAAACGCTGTTGAAGACGGAAGAGATGTCAAACATTATCAATAAGAGATATTTCTCTGCCCTCTCCTCCACGTCCCTACGCACTCTCAGTAGGGCATCCGTAGTTCCCCTGCCATGGGTCGAGCCAAACTGCCGTGGATGACTTGCAGCACTTAGGATCGGTCTAAGGCTGTGGACGATCATGTGCTCCAGAAAATTACTAGCTACTGGAAGGAGGCATATTGGTCGATAGGATTTAGGCGTTTCTTTATCCTTACCACCCCCCTTGTAGAGCAGTCTCAAGTCTGCAATCCTCCACTTGTTTGGAAAGTACCCCTTATCCAAGCATTCATTGAATATATACAACTCTTCCTCAATATAAGGGGTCCTATCGAAAGTAAACGCCTTGTGCTGATCTTTAGGGTGAATCTTTAGCTGGTGGTACCCCGTCTTTTGATCCAGTGTGCTAAAAATTTTAGCTCCGCTCAATCGATATAAAGTATTCTCATATCGGGGTATGGGGTACTTCTCGTCTACCGTGTTATCGTTTACTTTGCGATAGTCGACAATTGCTCTATATTCCTATCCGTTTCCACCCAGCTCGCTTTTCTTTTAGACCGCCCAAAACTGATTGTTATAGTGTCCACTGTAATCCCTTGGTTACGTAAGTTCTACGTCTAAAATGTCGACAGCAATTGCGGGCACCGCCTCTCCTTCACATAGATCTTGTTTTTTCGTAATCTTGGGTACTGTTTTCCCTGATGCTCTTTTTTCTTTATTTTATACCAGATCGGCCTGGTGCGCCTTACATTTTTGATAACCGTTACATTATATTGCCTGTTGTTCCTAATATACCCCTTCTCTGGAAGAAACGTCATATTCTTTCATGATCTAGTCTTTCCAGCCTTCTTCCTAATTATTCGCTCCCTATCCTCACTTCACCGTTTCTTAAGAGTTGTTGGCAGAGGTATCTTTTCTTTCTGATCTTAATGTCCCACCTACCCCCGTGATGTTTAACCCGTGCACCCACTTTCCCAATCAGATCGTACCCTGCATTAATTTGGTAGTCTCGGAACATCTTTCCTACTGATACGAATGATTATTCGCCTCCATTGGTTCTACTTGGTTCGTTTGCGTAGTCCAAACAAAGTTCCCTCAGTTCCACATTCAAAACATCGGGTATGGGCTACTATGGGTTTTTTTTTAAGCCCGATAGAACTTGAAATTGTAAAAAATAACAAAAAATTAAATTGTAATCAAAATTTTTTTTTTATTCGAAAGATCAATACGTGACATTAACATTTGAAAATGATTTCGGGTATATGGGCACCGCGGCTGTTCTTGACGAAGCGCATTCTGTAAAATTGTGTTCAGCGATGAGGCGCATTTTTGGCTTAACGGGTTTGTTAATAAGCAAAATTGCCGCATATGGTCGTGCGATTTGACACCTCTCGATTATTTCCTGTGGGGCTACGTGAAGTCACTGGTTTATGCTGATAAACCAGCAACAATTGACGCCTTGGAGGCCAGCATTGTTCGTGTTATTCGTGACATACGGCCAGCAGTGCTCGAAAAAGTGGCCCAAAATTGGACGTCCAGAATGCGCTTCGTCAAGAACAGCCGCGGTGCCCATATGCCCGAAATCATTTTCAAATGTTAATGTCACGTATTGATCTTTCGAATAAAAAAAAAATTTTGATTACAATTTAATTTTTTGTGTTATTTTTTACAATTTCAAGTTCTATCGGGCTTAAAAAAACACCCTATACATTGCTGCATCCAGAACATTTTCGGTCCTCACAGCGCCCGTTGCTTCTATTTGTATCTGGCTCCTCTTGGTTGTTGCTACTCTCTGCTTTTCGCCATACAGGTATTCCCTTCTTTTCCATGGAATAAAATTTGCCACCGAGCGATTGTTTGTAGCCGGTTTCTTTCCATTCTGGATTTCTCATCTCTTTCACTTGAATCGATCATGTCTTGAGCGCACTCGACTAAAGCGCTCTTGAAATGAAAGAGGTAAAAAAAATTAACGCATAATCTAATTAATAGACATAATCTAAAATATATACTCATATAAACAATTCCTTCCTTTGCCACACATTATAAAGGAGTGGACTAGATTAGCTGAAGGCGTGGGTCACTATATTGGCCCAGGAGCCGCTAAACGGAGGGTGGGAGGGACCAAAGGTGGTTCAGATGACTTCAAAGTGCAGAGCCCAAAGCCCTTCCCCTTTCAAACCGAACAGCTAGTGGAGTCTATCTCTCTTACCCTTCTGGAAAGACATTACTAATGCGTATGTCTGTCTTTGCAGGGTTAACCCCTATACCGTCCTCTACAGTGCTGCTATGGTGGTGGCAGAAGCAGTCTGGGCATGGTCGGGAGCTTGCTTAGTACTCATGCTTGAGGCGTGGATCCCGATGAGGAAGGTTACTGGTGCCGGCTAAACGACATACAGTAGAGGTCCCAGCACAGAGCCTTGAAATACTCAGCGGGTGGTTGGGTCTGAAGGAGAGAAGTCCCCCGCCAACTCGTATGACGAATGATCTTCCGCTAAGATAGCTTTCGATCAGTCGGCATAGCGGGAAACTCCTCCAGTAGAGACGGGTGGGATATGCTCTTGAAGGCTTGGCTGCAATCCAGGGAGATGAAGCTCGTCGCAAAGTTTTTTTTCATGCCCTTTAAAAATAAAACGGTTCTATGGTGGTCATTTCTTTTAGATTTCATTTGAACTATGAATCTATGTTCTGTTTGTCTGAAATGTTTGGTGAGAGCAGTTTGGTCAGGTTTGTTTTTTGTTATAAAGTTACAACTATATTTGTGTTGATATACCCTTCTTTTGAGATACTGTTAAGAACCGATGTTCCAAAATGGGAAATTCCTTAGTTTCCTTCACAGGGAATTTCGTACACTAAATTAGATCGTTGCTTTATTTTGTATTTGTCTTTCGCATTGGTGTAAAGTGGCCGCGTTTTTGTATTTAATAGCGTAATCCTTTTTGTTTTTGTGTTATTGTTATTTAGGTATTTTAATTTCCTCTCTGAGAGTGTTTGTATGAAAGGAATTGTGTTTTATCTTTTAATGTTGGTTTCTTTAGGTTTAGTTTGCTTTTGTTTCAGAGGATGTTAATTTTTACCGGTATTGGTTTTGTATCTTTTAGGAAATGGTTGCAGAGATATTAGGCTGCATAAATTTTAAAACTTTTTGAGTACCTGAACAACAAATTCCAAACATCCGAGAGCATAATCCCTCTGAAAGTGAAATTCTTTGGCGTTACAAGTACAAAGACTTCTCCATTATACCTTGATGAAATGTATTCATGGAGTAAGCTTCAGAGCACCTTTCATTGGAAAAAACGGACACTGCTTTCTTTCTTTTATCAATGTTCCTCCTCCTTCCAAGTATTAAATTATTTACACTGCTCTCTTGGGGGGTCGCCGAGAAGTGTAAGGCAAAATACCAGAATTTGTGCCTGATAACTTTTGACCATCCGCTATACTAAAGGATGGTTATAGACTATACTACATCTGTATGGTAATGTAGCAGTCAGCGAGCACGGAGTACCGCTATAACCCGCCAGGGGCCAGCACTACAAGCGTCTAAGAAGCTGTATAATTGTATATAAGTTTAGCATTATAAAAATACGATC
>NW_027108775.1:235716-236500 GCF_000696795.3 Halyomorpha halys | reverse complement strand
CACTCTACTTGTGATAGAGAAGTTTATTGCTAATCTATTCTCGTAAGAGTTGGTTTTTGTTATGCTCACCTTTGACTATGGCTTATCTCCTCTCCCTTACTCCAGCAATCTTAGTCCGTCCGCTTCATCTCGGCAACTAAGATTGTAACCTAATTCCTTAACGGTTACACTGGTCCGTCCGCTTCATCTCGGCAACTAAGATTGTAACCTAATTCCTAACGGTTACACTGGTCCGTCCGCTTCATCTCGGCAACCAGTGTAATTTCCCGTCTCTCCCCGGCTCTGGTCCGTCCGCTTCATCTCGGCAACCAGTGTAATTTCCCGTCTCTAGTCCGTCCGCTTCCTCTCGGCAACTAGAGCTGCACCTTGCCTTATCAGCTTACTGGTCCGTCCGCTTCATCTTGGCAACTAGTAAGCTGCCTCCTATCATGACAGTTCTAGTCCGTCCGCTTCATCTCGGCAACTAGTAAGCTGGCTCCTATCATGACAGTTCTAGTCCGTCCGCTTCATCTCGGCAACTAGAACTGTTACTCTGCCTCAGACTCTCTCACCTAGACCTCCTCTACCTAGTCAGTGTCCAGGGCTCATCCCCTGGCACGGCCTTCCTTTCTTACCTATTAATGAATACGCCTTGTCGTGGGCCTTCTGTATAGAGATATCAGGCTGGAGAAATCGCCTAAGACCAGAGAACCCCGACAAGTGGTGACCCCGACGTGATCCAAGCCGTCGTAGAGAAGCCCGACGTGATCCAGAGGAAGAATAACTCAAGGAGGAACAAGAAATA
>NW_027108775.1:234385-235336 GCF_000696795.3 Halyomorpha halys | reverse complement strand
ACCACGGTTCTGGAGGAACAACCCCGTGCTATGGTTCGCCACCTGCGAGGCCGTATTCTCAACTTCGAAGGTCACATCGAGCACCATAAAATTCCAACTTCTGATCCCGAATATAGATCAGGACGTATTAATACACGTGCAAGACCTCATTACGGATCCTCTCAAGCAGTCCTATGAAAATTTGAAGGCCAGGCTAATACAGACCTACGGAGAATCACGGAGAAGTCAGTGTCCAGGGCTCATCCCTTGGCACGGCCTTCCTTTCTTACCTATTAATGAATACGCCTTGTCGTGGGCCTTCTGTAAAGAAATATCAGGCTGGAGAAATCGCCTAAGACCAGACAACCCTGACAGTAACACAAACACCAGGTTTCAGAATGGGTGGGTTTCATTTACATACAACCATTTTAAGGTCCTGTTGTGAAAGTAATATCACAACAGTGAGAAAATATGACAGAGTATGAACATTGAAAGGCATCATCTGCAAAATTCACTAAAAGGAAAAAATAATTTGGGTAAGACATTAAAACGACCTAGGAGCATCATGGAGCCTAGTTAAGCATCTTCGAACCGAAGGTCCATTAAGTTTTATGAACTTCATACAGATCAATGTAAATATGTCCGACTTCTTACTGGAAATGGCGTGCAGGAATGGATTACTTAGTAAGCCCGGACCTAGGTGTGTACAATGGCGGTGGGCGGACGATTAACGAATGTTTGCTAAAATGATAAAGAGAATGTTAATGATGAGTAAAGAAAATTCTTATATAAAGTCATAAGTGATATTCTATACTATTATTTTTCTTTTTCGTGAATCAGATATAGATAATATACTCAGTAATATCTGCTTGATATTAGCAAGATTTATTGTCAAGATCCGTGTACATTTTATGCATTATTATTTAGATTTTTATAAGTTATGATGAGCCGGAACTCTAGAGTTAAAAAAAA
>NW_027108775.1:225496-231860 GCF_000696795.3 Halyomorpha halys | reverse complement strand
ATACTACAATTATTACTATTACTACGAAATAAAACTATTTTCTGCTAAATACCTTTTACCTCTTGATAATCTAGTTAGAACTGTTTTTAACAAAAATAAATAAATTTAGAAATGGACTTTTTATAAGTATTATATATATAAATATAAAAACTACGTATTTATAAGTATTCATACAAAACTTAATACGTACGTATGTATTATTTTTTCCGAATAATGTATATACATGGTTATAAACGAGGTTTATTAAAATTAGATTTGTTTGCGATTCGCCTCATTTATTTTTCTTTTCAAAATAACCAATATCTGGGTTTGGATTTTCCCGGCACATTCCGCCTGAATCGAGTTTTTTAGATAGGTATTTATTTTTCTTTATTGATTCGTAGGAATTTAACCCCATCTGGAGTTAGGTTATCATGCTCGAATTTTGTAACGAGTACCTGGCGGTGTTCTTGTATTTATATGGGTCACTCAAAAAATAAACGAAAACTAATATAACCTTTTTACATCATTAAACAACTTTGAATCTAAACAATATTGTCAGTACCTTTTATAATATAGTATACAGAAACATATTAAACTTCTAACTCCAATATTAACAATGCAGTTTTTAAACTAATGAATAACTATTACATAAAAATGTATTCTTTCGTTTTAACTTAATATACCTAACATGGAATGCAACCCATCTTTGCTTATTTAATCAGTTGAATCACTGTCTCACATTCACAATTGTGTAGAAATGCTCTTATGAACGATTTTATCGGTGCAGAAAAACAAATAAATTTCATGAAAATACATTAATTGATGTAAAAAATTCAAATTAATTATTTTTTTTTATTTTGGACTGTAAATACAAAGTACTTTTAGCTTCGGCAATTTCTTACTTTATTTGTTATATAAATTGGTCTCTATTGAATAAAATACTATACATGATAAGTATAGATTAATTATTAGTTATATTGATTTTAAAATCAAGTAAACTATAACTAAGCTTATATTGATTTTTAAATTATTTATTTATCCTAGTCAAATGAAAGATTTTATAGGGTTTTTATGAAAAAATTGTTTTAAGAGAATAATGTTTATTTAAAAATGTTTCTTATTTCATTCGAAACACAGTTATTGGCCCTGTAAATAATAGTTCAAATATTTTTTAAATTTATCTATGGATATCTCTGAGTTACATGTCAAGCCTTATCTTAACCATTCTTTTTCAAACCGTGAGAATAGCTAATTGATTTCTTGAAGTGTCCGAAGCTTGTTCTAATCTCAAAGGCCTTTGATATTATTATATCAGTTCTCATCATATTATTTATTCAATACCAGATCGGCCTGGTTGGCCTTACATGGTCATTATAACAGTTGGGTTTTTTTGTGTAACAATTGATTATGGGAGGGGGGGAGGCATAAATCTCGTGAAAAGACACTCCAAACTATTTACAACGCTATAATAAAAATATATGTATAAGTAAAAAATAAATAGATAAAAATAATAATTCTTTTTAATAATAATTTAATAACAATAACATGTATTTATTTAAGAGAATCAACTGATTAACTGATCAACTGATAAACTGACTTCTAAAGGAGAGAGAAAAAAAAGTAAATTTGAGAAAAAGATGAAGGAAAAAATGAATAAAATAGCAGTAATGACAATATTAGAAATAGATAAATTTATAATTTGTAATAGGATGTCTAGCAGCAGCCTGGGCTTTCAGTCTTAGGGACGAAGTTGGATTTCTCAAGTTGTAAGCTAATTTTATGAATCGATTTTTGATGAAGTCGTCTATTGATTCCATTTGTAGTTTTCGATGCAATTGGCTATTTCTTACAAAGCAAGGGACATCCACTGCAATTCTTAGGACCTTATTTTGAAATAACGCATCAGGTCTCTTGTATGGTTTAAGGATCTCTTCGCCAATCTCATGAACTTTCGTCCATCACAAGCTCGTCGACTTCATCAGCGTTGGTCAATCACAAGATTTCATTGGCACTTTTAGTCCACTATATTTCTGAAATAATCATAAGATGTATTGTATTTAAATCCTGTTAGTTTATCTCTTTCCCAAATATTTTGGCGTTTCATGCTTTATAAACCAAACTATGGCAAGTTCTCACATACGTAAGCGCCTGTCTGTATATGGATTGACTGGCCTAAATTTGTGGTCGAGTCGCTGAATGTCGGTTTTTGGGCAAAAATCAAAAGAACTTGTGGCAAGTGGATACGATGCATCCATAAGCTTGTGATTATTTATTATTTTTGATAACTGTCAGTAGATAGACATTTATTCTTTGCGTCTTTTGAATAATCAAAGAATTTTCCCGTCGTTAAATTAACTCTGGTTTAGGATTTTATATTTTTAAATTAAATCAATTTATATGGCAGAATAAATTTTTTAAAATCTTGTCAATTTACTTGATGTGTATATTTTTGATTTAGCATATCATAAATATGCATTTATTAAAACATTACATATCCAGGTAATTAAATTAACAATTATCTAGTAAAAAATATCAGGACGAAAATTTAATTTAAAGGTTATTTGTTACTATTTCTATGAATATTTATCATCGTTCATCTTCCTTGCCGTTATTTTAGTTTCCTATAATTTTGTCTGTTTTGATTTTGTTATTTTTTGTTTATGAATATAAAAATAATATAAAAAATATTTATATCGAAGGTAGTAGTAGCTTTTGCTACTAACATAACATTTGCTTCTCTGAAACACATGGCGTGAAGATACACTTTTTTAAATTTACTTTGTAAGTGTTCATAAGTGTTTTAGATATGCAGTAAGAGGCAATCGTGTGAATCCGATTAATCCTGTCCTTTCTTTTATAATACAATATTATAATATTGTATGTTTTACAGGCTTTCAATTTGGTTTGATAACTTGGACAATTATTTTCCATCAACATCCTTTTGGCTTTTCGTGTAATGGTTATATTTTTAATTGGAGATGGTGGGGGGGGAGGTGAGCAAAGAAGAACATAAATAAACAAAAAATTATTTACATTATTATTGTAAATAATTTTTTGTTTATTATAATATTTTTTGTATAATAATAATAATATAAATAATTTTTTGTTTATTTATGTTCGTTTTGCTGACCGCACCCCCCGACCATCTTCTCCAATTAGTAATCTACGGTCATCTATCTACACCTCTTCGTTATACTTTTAAATTTTCTCGGGATTGCGTTTTGACCCTTTTTCTTTGTAAAAACATTTTTATTTCAGTGATTATGTTTATTATGAAATTCAAACTTTATATTTCATTTTAGTAATTTTCAATTTACAAATTTAATACTTCCTTTTCCTCCTATAGATATAATTTTATGGTTTCTCTTCAACCTCAGACTAAATTTGATTCTGACCAAGCAGCCCGAATTGCAGACCGCTCCTTAATACAAGTTCCTTACCGTGGTAATTAAGTTTAATATATATTGTCTATTCTATGATCGATAAAACAGGAAAAGAAGAAGGTTTTCTTGATGAAATATTCGATTTTATAATTCCATGAAACGACGTACAAAATTAAGAAATAAATGTATGGTTTTTATAAATTATTTTTATGTATTCAATTACATATCTATTTAAACTATGAATAGTAAAATATTGATAATCACCTTTGAAACCAAGCAAATTGTTTTTAAGTCCTGTTTAATAAAGTACTAACATTTAATTATACATTATGTAATAAAAGATTTAGTATCGCTGTCGAGTGAATATTGCCTTAAATGTACTGTTAATACTAAACATGAGTAAAAAGTTACTCATTTTAATCTTGGGACATTTATATAATGTAAAATATACAAGAAATCTAAACATAATCTTTTTAAAGCTATACATTACTAATGACTACATATTTAAAAGTAGATATATTCTAAATGTTATAGTAAATATTGTTTTACAGCATGTGAATAAAAGTTACGCAAATTAATATTCTAAAGTTATAGGAAATATTCAGTTTTGACTAGTATATTTTTTTAAAGATTCAAATCTGTTATCGTCTTAGATCTGATATCAGGACCCTGCCTCATAATTTTTATTGATAAAAAAAAAAAAAAATCTGTACCGATACCACATATGTCAATCATCAATCATCATACGATCAAGGGTCCAATTTGTATGGAAGTACTGTTTCTCGACCAACGGTTGTGCAAGGAGGTGAATTGGTCAAAATCACGCTCGGCCGCCAGACATTTACCCAACTAAAGGTTTAACTTCATAAGGCTTGGTGGATCCCGGAGGTCTCCCGACCCACAGGGCTGACTCACGGCTACGGTGAAACATAAAATAATAAATCTGACACAGCCGTTTTCGAACTTTTTTATATTTAATGGATGTTGTTTTCGTGTAATTTACTATTTCAGTTATTAAAGGGGTAAGATTAACCGAAATTATGAGTCAATTAGTTTATGTGCGGTATCTATATTCCATTCTGAATGCATATTAGTTATTTTTTTGTAATATGAATTGTGTAACAATTTTGAGGCATTTTGTTTTTAATATTTATAGTTTTAATTTGGTTTAATTTGTGAAGCTCCATAGGAAACATCGCTGATTTGCTTAAATAGTGCTACATCTGATAAAAAAAATTTTGATTTTATATGAAATGGACGTATTCGAAATTTGTAAATATGTATATTAGCAGAAATTGTACCTTTTTGTTTATTATTTCGTTTACTTGTATTTGATTCATTATCATTTTTTTCAAGTTATTGACCTTATGTTTTAGGATATGATATATGGTTTTATTTTAATGATTCTATTTTTATTTTATATATTCTGTTTATTATTGTTGCTTATTTTTTATCTTTTCTAATTCATTATATTTTATGATGGTTTATAGTTTCATTGTACTCTAAGGCTCCCCAGTCCTAGAATAAATAAAGAATATTATTTTAATTATTATTATTAAAGTACCGTAGATCTCGGTTACTTTCTTTACTGAGGTTATCCTATATGTTTTCTTAAAGGTATTAGGGCTGTTATTAATTAATACAAGTCTTCAGTACAATCTATGAAATACGTCAAACACAAAATTAAAAAAAAAAAAATTTTTTAGTCAGATATATCAAGACAGGTCATAGAACTGATTTATAAAGTATCAATTTATTTCTGAGCTATAGTTTAGATTTATTATTAAAATATGAAAGCAGTTTTTTAATTATTCTCCTCGCGTATTCTAATTTTAAACTAAGTTGAATAACAGTTAAAACTTTAACGTGATTCCTAAGTATTTTACGGATTTGGCAAAAAGGACAAAAATCTCGTTTCAAAAGTTCGAGGGAAGTGTAGGTCATCGTTTTTTGAAGATTATGGCTTCGGTTTTTTGAATGTTCATATGTAATCCTCATTTTTTTAGGTACTTGAATATTTTTTTTTTTTAAGCTTCGTATGATTTTATCGATTTGGTAAAAAGAATTACGTGAGACCGGCAATGTGAGTGAGGTTATAACTGAAACGATGAAGGATTTATTGGTAAAAATTATTGGAAGAATAATATTAGATATTTTTGGATATTCAGATTTATTAATTTGAAAATAAGTATGTTTGGGTTGTCAGTGTTGAGTAGTTTTGCATTGTCTATAAGGAATTTGCCAGTATGTTGTGATTGAAAATTTCAGTTATATTATCCACAACACGGGCTAATTGGGTGATGGTCCTGTTTCATAATGAAGTATAAACAAATACCATTAGTCTTGTAGTTTGTACTACTAAGTTTCACTGACTATTACAATATTGACTGTTACTTTTTAATTAATATGATTCAATAATAGTTATAGTAAAATACATCTTATCTAAACTTTTGTTTGCTATACAAAATGAATTATTAATGTATTGTTTTAATTTTATTTATTTATTTTTTTTTTTAAATAATTTTTATCCAAGTTAAGTCTTAAAATACTCAATTATTTCTTTAAATATCCAACGTTTCGGCCAATTCAGAATTCTCAAGGACAATCTTAAATATAAATTTACACCTCACATCCAACAATTTAAAAACATTTCGCAGGCTGTTCTGCCCAAGTCATTAATTTCAGTCAAATGAATGCCCTATTTTTTCACTTTTCCATTAAATTTTAAAATTTTAAATTATTTTTAGGGTTAAAAATATTGTGTGATGATAGTGTTAATTTAATCTGTAATTATAAGTTTTGACTGAAATTAATGACAAGGGCAGAATAGCCTGCAAAAAGTTTTTATATTGTGAGGCGTAAATTTATATTTAAGATTGTCTTTGAGAATGTCCGAAAGGTTTAACATTTTTGTTTATTTTTTAAAAATATATACATTAGTTTATAATCTTTAATTTTCTTTCTTGAGACTGGCAATTTTTTACTAAATAATTCAAAAA
>NW_027108775.1:224901-225371 GCF_000696795.3 Halyomorpha halys | reverse complement strand
AAAACATTTATATCTAATATGTCAAAAATACATTAAAAATCACAGTCAAATTATTTCTCTTTTACCACTCTTTATACACTTTTATTGATAATATGAATAAAAGTGTATAAAGAGTGGTAAAAGAGAAATAATTTGACTGTGATTTTTACTCTATATCTTAAAAAGTTGGAACAACACAAGGAAACCTAAGAGCTCATTATTTAAAGAAGAGTAAATGTTCTGAAATATTAGCCCTAAAAGAGCCATTTACGCCCAATAGTTCTCGAGATATAGCTTTTTAAAAAGCAACATTTCATTAAAATGTTGTATGGGACGTCTTGAAGATCAGTAGTTAGTGAATTTATTTTGAAAAATCTATACCTCAAAAACCATTTGACGTACAGATGTTTATTATGTTTATCTTGGTAGGAGTAATAGTTTTCATGAAATTTGCTACAAAATATTGATTTATAGTTGTTTGGACAAAGTTT
>NW_027108775.1:220557-224141 GCF_000696795.3 Halyomorpha halys | reverse complement strand
GTTTTGAAACAGCCACCATTTTTTAATCCCCCTACCTATACTTGGCAGACTCATCAATTTTGACTAGTAATTATACATAGTTTTTATTGAAGTAATAAAAAATTGGACTGAGATAACTGGCTTTTTTTCTTCCTGGCTCTTGAAGATTTGAGCATTCGATAAAGTATGGTACCACAGTACTATACATACATTGCTAAGAAAAGGGCTGTAAACAAAACCATATGCTAACTTGTCTCGGTAATTCGAAATTATCAAAGCTCACTCCCATCCCGAAGGAATGTTGATGGTGGCAAGTTAACGATCCGTATGAAAAATTAGTGTTTTTTTTAAGGTTTTGAAACAGCCGCCATTTTTTATTCCCTCTACTTATACTTGGCAGACTCATCAATTTTGGCTATTAATTATACATAGTTTTCATTAGAGTAATCAATTGGGGTGAGATAACTGCCTTTTTTTCTTCCCGGCTATTGTACTAAATGTATTTGGTAGCATGACTAAATAAAGCATTTCTCTCTAGAATAAAACAAGTCTCAAAAACAGTGAAGAGATTATATATACTTATTTTTTTGTTCTGAGAGTATGAGAGAATTTTACGAAGTAAATTTTAAAAACTATATGATTTAATTGGTACTTGGTTTCCTTTTCAATTTTTTTGTAATTTTATTCAGCAAAGTATAAAAAGTATGGTCCGATCATGTTTCATAATCAAGTACGAACTAATACAATCAGTCTTAAAGTTTGTACTTGGTACAAGTTTACTGACCTGTAAAATACTTTTTAATTCATATGATTTCACTAATGGTCATCGTCATTATGAAACAAAAAATATTAGTGCTTGTACTTTGTAGTTTATATATTTGTATTTATGGACTAATGGTACTTTTGATTATGGAAGAGTGCCGTGATAGCTCAGCAACATGATGGAGAGGATATTTTTCCTTACCAAAATGTGGTGAAGAGCCCCTGGAACCAAATGTTAGGGTTAACTGGAGGCGGAGGGGGGTGGGGGTGGCTAGCTATAAAAGGCGGAGGTTTGGAAGGTTCAAGCCAGTTCTCACCAGCATCCAGGTCAGATCTGTACTCCCTCAGTGAGCCACAAACACGCTCCACGGCCATCGTTAGTTTTAATTTTTTTTTTTCTATCACCAATTCATATAAACATTTATTTTATCACTAAAAATGTTTAATTTTCAACTATTGTTAAGGTTTTTCATATTTTTTTTTAAAATTGAATCTATAACTACTGTACCAAACCTTACGTAGATTATTTATAAAAGTAAATTTATCATTACTCAAACAGTATATAGGTCATTTAAATATTTCATGAGAAGATATAATTTTTATATTAACAAAAAAAAATCAAAGATATTGGAGATATCCTGATATATTACAACTGTCGGTTATATAATTTACTTTGTGAAGGAAATAACACTGATTCAGGAGAGAAATTCACACAAAATATGAAAGTTGTGACGAGTTCTCCTTTGGTTTCCTTTCAAAGTATTGAATAAATTAAAAATTGATTTAATTTAATTTAAATTAAAATATCTCATAAGAGCTAACATGATGAAACGATTGTATAGTTTTATCAAAGCAATGTTGAGAAGTAAAATAAAATTTTTACAATAAGATGTTTGTGTTGTAAGGGTTCAACGCGTTACCATTCTGTTAGCATACTTTACTGTATGTTTATAATTAACACACGCGGTAATTCACTATACACAACATTAATACTTAGATTAATATCAGTACAATAAAAACTATTATAAGACAGTTTGTCATAATTATAATTTTAAACGTATATTTAGACTACTTAACTAGATGATAGTTTGTAGAAAATGAGAACAAATATAAATCAGTAATCTTTACATAATCTTGAATTTTGTGAATATTAGTTGTTGATGCACAATTTCGAATTAGTACTAAACAATTCTGAGCTAGGAGTTTATACCTCATTGTCAGTTATCATATTAGTATAAAATTTATGAAGAAATTAACAAAATTATCCAAACGATTCGAAAAAATTCATGTTGAACTTGTATTCTAAAGAAATACTATAATATACGGGTATGGAAGTTTGATTATTACTTTTAATAACATTACAATGATATTTATATAGGTTTTATATAAATATATATGTATGTATAATATAAATATTATAAAACAGATTTTGTAATGCAACGTTTCTCTGATGAATTTCCTAACACTAATATTTAAGCATTGAAGAAGCGTATCTGTGATTTTGATATTACTAATGAATAAATCAATAATGCAATATTTTATCTAGGTGTATACACACAATATAAATTAATATACACACATATGTGTGTGTGTGTGCTGGATGATATTTTCCTTTTTTATTATAATTTCATTCAGCGGTCTACAATCATATAGAAGAAGGTAAGTGGCGCGCGTATCTGCATCCCAAGTAAAATTTCTGAATAAAACCAATTACATTAAAATGTTGCTACATACGCTGTCCTTATATTAAACCTATATTTACAATTTTTTTCGTTTTCTAAAAATACCTATATGTTCTTTGAGCTTTTATGCCCTAAAATTTAATATAATAATTATAATTTTTGAAATATTTTAAACAGATTATGATGCCCATAAAACAAATAATGTATTCATTGGAAAATAATAATAGTAAATATTATGATACTATTAAAATGATTTTACATTTTTTAGAGAATACCAATGCAATGAAAACCATTAGATGTTAAATTAAACTGTTAAATGATAAAATATAATAATAATAAATACAATTATAAAAAGGATTATATTATTTATATATTTTACAGTGAAAATATTATTAAAAATAAATAAAATAGCTTCATAATACATAATACAGAAAATGTTTGTTTTTCTTTAAATCACTACGTTTCGGATATAAAGCCGATTTTTATATTTTATAAATATACAAGAATAGTAATATTTATCTGAAGATGTATTATATTAGATATTTTCATCAGGCATACTGAAAAATATACTCACTTTAATTAAATAGTCATGAATATATTAAAATAGTATGATAATCATTACTTGTGTTTTAATATGTGTGGAGTACATATGTTGATATTATTATTGTCTAACCTGGTTCATGTTATTAATTTTGGTCACTATTTAAAATTTAATTACTGTCATAAATTAATATATATATGATCACATTACAATGGAACATCACTCTTAACCAATCCATTTGGCCATCATACAACTAAAGACCAGATGAGAAATGTGGTTTATTTGTATAAATTAAATATACTGTATTATATTTGATATGATAAACTCATACACAAATTGGGAAGCTACTTCTAAAAAATTGTGATTATTAGCTCTCTACTGAGAAAGGTAAAATCGTTATCCATACCACAGCCTTCTGTACCTTATTTTTATTTATAATTATCAAAATAATAATTATTCATGAGGAAGTAAAAATAAATTATTAATTAAACAAAATCGTAAATTAAAAAAAAAAGTATAAATATCTAATGAAATATCTTGTTTAAAACAGGTTTGTTTATTAGTTATAACAAAAATATCCATATAGTCTCACACTTTTTTATTATCTTTAAACTCCTTAA
>NW_027108775.1:206651-220507 GCF_000696795.3 Halyomorpha halys | reverse complement strand
ATCAGCTTTAGTTGAATGTTACAGGACCTATTTAGTAAATAATATTATACTGAATATCTTTCATTTGGAACAATTTTGGACAAGGTGCAAATTTTATTTTGCTGTTATTTAAATTAATTTATCCATCTATGTATATTTACAATGTGCATGTATTTTTTATTTTTATCCATATATATATATATACAAATTGTTGTTATAACTATAGAAGCAATATTTGAATGATCAACATCTTAAAAAATCACACTGTTACTTATTTCTAATTTATTTTAACTATCTATATATATTAAAATTTTAATTTATAGTTTCAGACGAAAAGTTTTTGTTTCTTTAATTACATTTAGTGAAATATTGTGCTGCATTTTTATTATTATAAAATAATGTTAGTGGGAGGCCAAGTTGGAAGACTGGAATTTCGAAATGATTCATCGCCCCAAAACATCTATTGAGACAGGTAAAATCGTTGTTATACATGACCCCAGCCATCTTTATATAATTATAAAAATCTTAAAAATTATTCATCTGAAAGTAAAAATAAATTAGTAATTAAATAAAATAAAAATAGTATTTTTCTATGTATACACTCTATAAAAAATGTTATTATAAGTGTAGAAGCACTGTTTGTATGATAAACATCTTAAAAATCATACTGTTACTTATTTCTAATTTATTTTAACGAACAACATATATTAAAATTTTAATAGTGAAATATTGTGCATATTTCAATTATTATAAAAAAAAAAAAAAAAATCTGAGGGACTAAGATGGAAGACAAAAATTTTTAATTGATCCATAACCGCAAAATATTTGAAAGGGCACAAAAGAAAAAATAGACTTAATCAATGATTTATAATTTATATATTTATATAAATAATATAATTTTTAATGTTATTATATCATTTGGCATGAAATATTTAACATTATTTCCTACATCATTTTAGGTTATGAACAGTGCATGGTTATGGTTACGGCAAAATGATTTTTTTTTTTAAATCAAAGTTATGTGTGTGTTTCTTAAACTAGATGATGTATTTTTCTGAGATATCATACAATTTATTCTATTTCTAGACTTAAAAGTACATAAACTGTTAATCTGGACATCATAATAGTATGTAACACCATTTATTTGGTTTTAATAAAATTATTTAATCAAAATAAAATATAGTTACAAACCTGCCTTCTACGCCACAACCCCTGATGAAGACCTGAAACTCAGGTCGAAATGTCGGCATAAAATAAATAAATATGGTTTTGTTTATTTATGCTGTTCTTTGCTGATCGCACCCCCCGACAAACTTCTCCAAGAAAAAAAAATATAATTGTATAACTAAAGTTATTCATTTTTTATTCACATTTATTAATTATTCATATTCACAAAGTTCATATTTTACATTTGTAAAATTTTGGTAGTGTAATTTGTTTCTATGGTAACCAATTGGATATTATACATTTTTTTAGCATTGAACACCTGCACATCCTGATAAAATAAGGTGATTTTGCAACTAAAATCGACTAAATATAAACTCTATTTTTTTTTAAAACAAATTTTAAACATTAGAATAACAAATAGAAAATATTATATAACCTATAGAAAATTATATATTGTCAGAAATTAGGACCATCCCTAAACATGTGACATATCGAAATTCCTGGTATTCATTACGAGCTTTCATATAATTAGAATCCTCCGTAATTCTATGATATGTCAGATTGTTAATGATTTTTTTTTTTATTAATATAAAATAATTTAATATTATGAGAGTAAAATCTGATTATTTACGTTGGAAAAAAATATATTTTAGTATTTGATACATCTTTTATGCAAACAAGAATATGTAAGATAAGATGATAATACTCCTCTGAGCTGTAAGTACTGACTTGTCTTATTTTTTAGTGTATTTATTTTTTATTATTGAAATAAACCAATATTCGTTACCAAGTTTTTTTTAATTTAATTACAGTGTAATATCAGGTATTTACTTCGGTCATGAAGGCACTTCGATTTTTACAGAATATTCTTTGATGTAATTTTTTTTTATCACGTATCGGCCACTAAGGACCACGTGAATATCAATGGTTAGACTTCTTTGGGATTCTTGATTTTCTTTCTTCCCATCGCTGTTCAACTGCTTCTCTTTTCTTTCATCTGACCACTTCTACCTTTTTTTTTTCCCCTCTTTCAATATTGGTGAGATTTTTCAATGTTTTCCTATACGTATCTGTATCTAGGCGGTCGGTATCTGAAATTTTAAGTCTCTTTAATTCCTCTTTCTTTTGCCTCGTGTATCCTCCCATGTTTTTGTAGCTAAAAATTTCTTTAAAGATCTTCTTATTCAATCTTTCCTCCATCATCTTATTCATGTGCCCATAGAACATAGCCTTCTGATTCTCATCTCGGTTTTCAGGTCTTTGATTTTTCTGTAGATCTCTTCGTTAGATCTTAGCCTGTAACCTTCTTGTGTTTTCCTGGGGCCATAGATTTTTCTTAAGATCCTCTTCTCTATTTTTAGCAGCTTTTCCAAGTTGGGTAAGCATTTGGACCCCGTATAACATCACAGGCCTTACCACAACGTTGTAATGCTTTAACTTTGCATTGGAGGAGAGGTTCTTCTTATTGCAAATTTTAGCTGTTTAAAAGTTCAAATTTTCTAATTTGATGGTTTTCTCTCGGATGCTTTCTTTCTCAGAACCGTTGTCACAAATTATTTCCCCCAAGGACTAAAATTTTCTGGTCACTTTTATTTTCCCATATTCAGTATTAACTATTTTTTTCTTGAAATTTACTTCAGTAGTCATGAGCTCTGCTTTTCATATGATATTTGTAGGGCTGCTTTTTCTGCTAATATTTGTAGGGTATTTATTTGACTAATAGACTCTTCCTCTGATTCTGCCAACAGTGCGAGACAACAGTTCGTCGGCAAATGCCAAACAGCTCACTTTTATATTATTGTTTTTGTTCCCTACTATGGCTCCTGAGTTATTTTTTATCCAGAATTCCTTCATGATATCATCCAGGACTATATCGAAAAGTATTGGAGACAAGCCGTCGCCTTGTCTTAGCCCTGTTTTTATCTGAAAAGGTTCGCTAATAAGACTTTGAAATTTCACTTTAGATTTTATATCTGTCAGAGTCAGTTTTATCAGGTTTATGGTTTTCTGATCTGCTCCATACTCTTTCAGGATTTCCAGTAGGGCTTCTCTATCCGCAGAACCGTAGGCCTTTTTTGAAGTCAACGAAGGAAATGTAAAGATTTTTCCTTCTGGTAGTGTAGTATTTTATGAGCAGTTTAAGGCTTAGAATTTGTTCCTGACAGGACCTTTTTGATGTAATTTTAAGATTAAGTCTCTTCTCTTTTTCTTTTTTAAAAGAATAAAATTGATTAGCGCAGAATTTCGATGAAAATTTGATTTGTGAAATAGTTCTTGTTAATTGAAAAAATGAATTGTAATTTCTTATTATTAATTATTATTTTATTTATTTCATTGTTTGTTTTAATGCTGTGAAGATAAGGTGTTTGCTCATTTTGCTGTTATTTAAATTAATTTATCCATCTATGTATATTTACAATGTGCATGTATTTTTTATTTTTATCCATATTGCTTTTTACTTATCTTATTTTAGTTCTTATATTTTTTTTATTTACATTTTCTATTTGTCTGATCTGAAGTTATGATATCATTGATTACTTACAGCCTTAATACTTGTGTGACATGTTGTTTTGTTTCAATAAAAGGTTACTTATTATTATATTTGTGTTTCACATTTTTTTTTTTTTTTAATTTTTATTTATCTCTAGAATAATAAAATTTATCAACCCAAACGGGCAGTTGGCTGCTGATTACTTCAATAATCAAAAGATATTAAACATGAGGTTTTTCATTAAGTGGGTCATCGTGATTTCATCTTCTCTATCACCATATGCTTCAGCCTTAGGGGAAGTTATATTGTGGAGTCAAAGTATAGCTGAGATATTTTTACTATATTCGGTTAAAGCATATGAAATGAAATGTTCTTAGGGTGTAAAACAAATAGAAGGAAAAAGAAAACTGCATTTCTTTTATTAAAAAAAAAAATTCCGTAGCTTCAACATTTCTCCCTACGCACAATGTAACCAAGTGACGGTTTTAATGAGGAAAAATCTGGCTATCTTCAAATACGGGTTTTTATTACTTAATTTCAACAAAAAAATAAAGTGACAATAATGTAATAATGAATAAGTATTATAGAACTATAGAAATATATTAATAGTAATTATAGTAAGTAATGATAATATAAATATAATATAGTAATAGTAAAATTATGTAATATTGCAATGATATATTAATATTTTATAGATTATACAATTTCTCAATTGAGAGTCCGAATCTCTCTTGAATTCATCAGAATTTTAAATTTATATTAGAGCCAACGTTATTTTATTAGTAATGTCACATTCTATTAAATATTCATAAATATCTGGACTAATTTTGTTTTTACATGTATTTCTCCATATAGTAAAAAAGGGTTTATTTAATCGGAACGCTTCACGATTTTGCGTGTCATCCTTGCGCAGGGAAATTTTAATCTAAAAACAAAGACATGGTGAAGAACAATTTAGGATAAATAATAAAAACATATTTGCCCATAATCAGTTATTAGTTGTTGAAAAAAATGTTACTTTAATAATATATTCTTTAGATTGCTTAACAGAGGCTGCATCTCCAACCAGAGTGGATTATACTGATCATTGGTATGAAACGAATTTCTAGGACGCCATCTTGTTTTCAATACATTTTCGTTTGTTTATCAAAATAAAAATATAGTTTTTTTTAATTTTGTACGATTTTAATTCATTATAAATAAAATGAAAGTTCAGGTTTTTGTCCACTGTCCGTTACATTTTGCCCAGAGCTGAAGTTAATTGCCTACAATTGTGATCAGGAAATCGTTCTACGATATTCATATAATGTCTCCAACTAACTATTTTTGGCGCCTTAAAAAAAAAAAAAAAATGAAGAGTTAAAAAGTTTATTTCTTTTATTCATTCAGCCTAGAACTTTCTTCGAACAAGTAGTGAAAAATCGTTTTAGGTCTATTACACCAAATTTTGAAAAAAAAAAATTGTTAAAGTTTGTTTTTTGTTCATTCGCCTTGCACCCTGCGAACTAGCTATTTAATAATATAAATCTTCAGTGATAAGTACTAATTATATAAACTATCATCTTTCGGAGTCCTCCCCTCCCCCTCTCTCTCTACAATTTTAAGATTGTAAAAAATAAATAATAAATTTTTTTTACATTGTCATAGATTAAAAAATGAATACAAGTTCCTTTATAAAAAAAAAACATATTTTATCGAATATTCTACTTTCTTCCCTATGTCTTTTATCCATATTTCATTACGCCTCAAACCTGTTTCTTAAATCAAAGGAAACCAACTCACTGTTCAACTAACTATTGCATTCGAAGGTATTGAACTATGTCCTAATCTTTATTCTATTTTCTATTTCCAAAGCCTTCCAGGAATTTATCAACCCTCACTCTATTTAACCATTTTTCTCCTTGTAGTAATTATCAATATTTATATCAAAATGAAATATGCACCCGAAATATCACTTGAGTATTGAGTGTTTAACACAGTTCTGATAATTCTGCCCTGATTTTCAATAATTTCGGTATTTTCTGTAAGTCATTCTCGGGATAATAAACCTTACTGTGATAAGAAAAAGTAATCATTCAGTTAAAATTTGTTGTAAAATGGTAATTTCAATATTTAAAAAAAAAATTGTAATGCAGTTTTTTTGGTCCAAGAAAATAGCTAAATTATTATAAATGCAATATATTGTAGGAAAATGGTCCGGAAAGGTACACTAAATAGCAGAAAAAAATATTTAGTTGTAACCAACGTTTCACTTCACTTTGCAGGGCTACATCTGGGATAAATTGGAAATGCAAACATTATTCTATATTTAAGACTATAATAATAATAATAATAACAATAATAATAATAATAATAATTAAGATAACGCAAATAAGATAACGGAAACTTACTTAACAGTGCCAACGGTTCGGCCAGAATATCTAGCGTTCATCAGTGTTATCTTCTTACAGGCTTATTTAAGGTTTAACATAAAAAATGTTATTTTAAAAAAAGGAACACAATAAATTAACAGAGTATATTTATATCCTTACAGTGATAAGAGATAGAATTGAAAATGTACCATTAGATTGATAAATAGTGAAGGAATGATTAATAGAAGTATTAACAAATATGTTAAATTAAAAGTAGGGAAGAGTGAGAAAGTATTTGTAAATGAGGTATACGTGTGGTGCATACTTTAAATTCATTTAGTTTCCTTTTTTTTTTTTTTACATAAACTTTTTTTAATATAATTTTTATGTTGTTCTCATTTAGCCCTGAAGAAACCCTGCATAGTGGGGCGAAACGTTAGTTACTTATAAATAGTTTTTTCTACTATTTTGTATATTCTACTTGACCAATTAATTATCTTTCAACAAAAATTTAGTATCTTGTGACTTTTTCGGTTTGTATGGTACTTCTTAAGCGGGTAGTAAGGGCCTCTCGTTAAACATACATCCGGTTTTCAGTCTGTTCAAGATTACTTCTGGACTTCATTTCCTCCAATTGGTTTTCCATAGGAAAATAGAATGTTTTATTTCTTGCACTACATTAGGTGATTCGTTCCGCTTTATTTGCCTTTGGTCCAATAAGGCCAAGTGGCTATGACTTCTCCAATCATGAGTTGTAACAAGGTCCAGCAATGGGATGCCAGTTTTTTTCCTTCCTGTGAGATTTGCTGCTCGCTCCGCAGTTTCATTTCCGTAGATATTACAATGGGAGACTACACCTGTTTGCACACAATTTTTTTTCTTATTTCCTTTTTAAAAAGCTCCTTTTACCTATAAAATTCTATTATTTTAAATTTTCTATAAAACAATGATAAAAAAAAAATTACGATTTTGAATTTGAAAAAAGTTTGAAATTATATTTACTTATCTAGTCATTTAGTCTAACCAGAAACAGTTTTGACTCACGTATGTGGTAAAATCAGGTGTGGAGTCATTTTATTAAGTTTTTGCTTAGATTGCAAAATCGAAATATGTAGTTTTATTGTTAGATTGTTAGGTCAAAATGAACAGTAAAAAAAAATTTCTATCCTTTTCGAAGAAATACTATTTTATCCAAAAACGTTTTGAAACTACCCTAGGCAAATGGTGACAAAAACGTTTGTTAGATAACGCCATATTCTGTACATGCGTTTTTATCAGCTTTAGTTGAATGTTACAGGACCTATTTAGTAAATAATATTATACTGAATATCTTTCATTTGGAACAATTTTGGACAAGGTGCAAATTTTCTGACAAAAAAATAAAATAATTCTTTTGGAAAGTAAGTTTGACTTAGGCCATTAGCAAAGTTTCCAACCTCGATTTTTGGATCAATGTATCGATCATAATAAAAAAACAACAAAAAAAACACTGTAGGTTGAGGCAATTCTTCCCCATGTCTGATGAAATATTTATAAGAAACTTTTTTTTTTGGTTGGTTCTACAGACCTTCTAGATCTTTGCCCGCTTGAACCAGCCTTCTCCACGTCTGCCTGTCTTAGGCAACTGCTTTCTAGTTTGCTGCATGCAGTTCTTTCGCATCTTTGTTTTTTGTGTCTATCCATCTACTTGCTGGCCTCCCACATGGTCTCTACTGGTATTCATTGTTGGGTAGAGGCGTCCTGATGGATTGCTTCGAGCTACATGTTCCCCCATCTTGACCTTCATATCGTGATATATTGACTGACAAGTCTCTGCAAGTAGTTGACTGGTAATTCTTCTCTTGCATGTGTTAATGCTCTGATTAATGTTTAATGAGCAACATTTTTTTTTTCAGCCAAGTTTTTCATTTTGTTTGACCGCCACTCAAAGAAAAAAGTCAACACCCTAGGGCGGATTCGAACCGGCACCGCGAATAGACATCAAATTGGTAAGACTGTGTCTTAACCACTAAGCTACGGGCGGCCCTAATGAGCAACTTATATGGTTTAAATACAATGGAAAATAATATTTCCTTTTGGTTTTAAGTCGATTAGCTTGAAATGAAATGTAGTATAAAATTATACTTAAATAAATAAAGTTTTATATTATCTTTTATATTGGATCGTGAACTTATGTTGACTAGTAAGTCCCTGCTTACAAAGAAATTATAAGTGAAAAGCAAGCGTGTCAGTTAGCTAATTAGAGTGTTGATCTCCTTTTTCTGGTGCTTGCTGTCTTCAAAAATCTGGAAAAAGAGGGTCATTATTTGACAAGGAAAAGAGCAGGCTAGGTAAAGTATGTAGGAAGTGTGCTGGTCTTAGGCAGTCTAAGCATCTAATTCTAGAACTTAGTAGTTGTTGGGGCTTAAAACGGAAGAACTCTCAATGATAATTGGGAAACTAAAAGACCACTGTAGACTTAACACACGTTTAAAATTTTGTGGCCTGGCTGACAATGGAACGTGCTACTTTTGCTGACAGGTTCCGGAAAATTCCCTACTTACTGCAACCTTGAAGTGTTCCTGAAATGTAATCTTTAAATGTGATCTCTTAGGAGAACCAGGAGTTTCGGGACAAAAATAACAGTTCTCGTTATTTTGGGATTGTGAAAAGGACTTCCTGGAGCACTTGGTGAACTTAGTGTGAATGTAGGATGTGTATATAATATGTAATATGTATGCAATATACATACTAGTGTGTGTATACATGTATATGAAATATATTTTACAATAAAATATATAGCCTATAAAAGATAGAAATACATTTCTCTAGTTAACTTTTATAGGAAATCGTATAGCGTGGAAAATAAATGCGCTCCCTGGAGGATTCTTCGTCATTTTAACTCCATTGTTCACTATTGGTATTGGAATCCTGATTATTTAAAATTTTATTATCTGTCATTTTAAAATATCTTTAAAACTTTGTTGGTTTAACAGCGCATTAAATCCCACTAATTGTTAATGAGAAATTAGTATAAACAATTAATTAGCTAGTGAAACTCTGATAATAGCTTAAAGCAAATCTTGCAACTCGAAAGTTCCAGTCTACTTTCATAATAGCTTGGATCCATTAAAGCTCTAAAACAAAGGAACTGAAACAATAGACATTTATCTTTCAATCACTAGATTAAACTTAAATTTCTGTTCATTGAAAACTCCAAACATGTGGGTTGATAAACATATTTTTGGTTTTTACAATGCTATGTGTATGAGGAAATATGTTCTCTCTTATTCAGCTTAATTTCGTTTGTTTATGCGGGTCATAACTGGGAAGTGATGTGGAAAATGGATAAATTTACTTCAATGGAATAAGTTGGCGTATTCCTTGAATAGTGTTTGAAATGAAGTGAGTTATTTTTGTCCGTTAAACCTTGGTAGATCAAAAGTCAATCCAGATGTTTATTAGTGTAAAAAAAATGTAATAGTATAACAAAGGACGTGAAGGCCGTGCGGGTTGGGGCGTGGGTGCTAGAGCTCCCGGTTCGGAACGTTGTGGGTTCGATTCCCACTTGAGGCAGTGAAACATTCATTTTTCGGTGGTCCCGAAGAATGAATCTTGACGCTCCCACCTTGTTTAGTACTCGGGGGCAATCTAGATAGCCGTCAGGGGTTGGCAGAAAGGACCACTAGGCCCACTTGCCGGACTTGTTCCCCCCACCAAATACCAGTAGTCACCTCTACGTAACTTAAAAGATCTGTGGATAATATTTATAATTAACGCCTTTTTTATTTTATTTTATTTTTTTTTTAACAAAGTATTTTATCTTATAACAAAGTGTGAATTTCCGTACGTACCTTACATACCCGTGGAAGTACGTTACTTATTTAAATTTTTAATAAGTTTGATAATTTTTATAACATATTTTGCATATGTGTTCGTATTTGCTTGTTAAAACTGTAAGGTAAAAAAAAAGTCTGAAACTTGATTTTGTATATAAAATTGTAGGATTACAGAAAAAAACGCGAAACTTATTGAAGATGAACTTGCTTTTAAATAAATATATTGTTATTTTGATTCCGTTTTTTGAAAATGTCAGCAAGAAATGAAAATCAACAAAAACTTTTATACTTTACTGTAATAAAGGTAATTTTGTGTAATGTATGTCATTAACACCCTTAATCACAAAATTATGGGTATCAAAATTACGTGTTAATTCTATTTACATTTTTACAAATAACTATACTATATCGTACATTAATAACTATTTATAACGTATTTTTCTGAAAAAATAAAATGATTTCGAAGAATATCGAGTGTAGGGCGGTGAGAAGGCATTTACTAATGTATAGTTACGGATAAATTTATATACATTTTTTTTATGAGGAATTATGGACACAATTCACCCACATATACCATTCCCAAATTTAAATCTTTGGGAAAGATCGAGTGTTATAATGCTATTGTAATATTGCTCAGAAAATTTCAAAGATAAGTCAGAAGAATTCATGATGGGGAGGACCATAAATTAAAAAAAGGTTTCAGAAAAAAAAAATGTAATTTGCTGAATTATTGTTTTTTTTCTAAGAGATGTTTTGAAAAGCGTCAAAAAAGTTCAAATGAGCCGGAAAATGCTTTGACAGCTGCAGTGACAAGATAAAACAAATCAAAGACAATTTTTTAACAACGTATGAAACCAGAGAGGTCAAAATATATTTTTTTAAAAATCGATACGTTTTGAGAAGGAAACCCCTACTTTCCTGTATCAAAAAATTTGAATTTGGTGAAAGTACGAGTATATTGGAGTTTCAAGTCGCTCTATGTATATTTTCAAATTTATTCATTCTATCAGACTAAGAAAAAATTTTATATAAGCGTTTTCAGGGGTGTTGGACCTGAATATAAATTTATTTATTTTAAAATTTTTAATATACTTATTACTTTACTTTTATTTTTTTTTATGAATCTGAACACCATAAATGCTTATTAAAGTATACATACTTATTAAATAAACAGGTCTACAAAAATAAAATTTAATTTTTTCTCAGTTACTGTAGAGAATGATTAGTTCACTTGTTTTCCTAAAGCGATTTGAAATATTTATTACCCAGGCATAACAAATTCAAATATTTTTTTCTATCTCTGATAATAACAGTAAAGTATTAACCTGCTTGATTTGAAGGGAGTAAAAGGTGATATATATAATATATGTTACAAATATGTTTAATAGATATAAAATAAATATATTAAAAATAATATATAATACATTTCCTTATTTTTTAAACTCAAATTGATCTAGTGTATTCCCAATTGTCTTATTTTGTGTATTTTAACCTATTTTTGATACTATCAAGCATTGAAGTTAATCAAAACTTGACTTTTGTACTACAAAATTACATTTCATGAATTCATGAAAATTCTAAACGTGATGCAATAAGCAGACCTCATTTTTGGCTTCTGCGAATCAAAATACACAAAGATCAGCTAGAATTATTAAATAAATTTTTCACCATCTCTCTTTGTTAATGTTATGAAAAATTAATAAAAATAAACTATGGCAGAACTTGAAAATTAATTAAAGCAAAAAATAAATGATTTTGTATTTCCGTGGTTATTATGACAGGAGTCAGATTTTACTTTTACTTACATATTTATGAAATAAATTGTGAGGAGAAGCATTTCCATCCTGGATAATAAGGATATTACTGTTTGAAACGTACTGGAATTAATTTAATTACAATGTTGGATAGTAATTAAAAGTTGTGTGATGACTTATTTCCAGCAAGCTAGTGAGTTGTATATTTATTTTTTCTGACCACTAACGCCTGTTGAATGGATTCGATACTTATAACTCCATCTTGACAAGAGACTTACTTGGAATCCACATACAAGACCTACTTGACAAACGCTCTAAACTTCTCATTCACTACACAAAATTATTATATACTACGATAATCAGACCAATTTGGACATATAGAATTGAACTCTGGGGTTTGGTCTCTACCAAAGAATTAAATTCCTCCCGCATCCAATCCTTACAATCCAAGATTCTACGTAACATCCTTGATGCTCCTTATTACGTTACAAATAAAATCATCCACAAAGACCATAACATCCCATTCGTTCCAGATTTGGCCCAAAGCAAATATGCGTCTTTTCATTCCAAACTCCCTACCCATCCTAACCCATTAGTTCTTAATCTCCCATCCTTAAGAATTCCTGATAATCCTCCGAGGCGTCTGAAAAGAAGTTGACCACGGGACCTTCTAATTTAAATTAATGCTTGAAGTACCACCGGTTGGTTATTTCCTAAGATTTTCAAGTGTAAAGGAAACAATCCATAGATTTACTTATTGTATTTATTATTTGTTCAGTTTTAAATTACATTAAATAAATAAAAATGTTTCCGATTTATAGCACTTACTAGACAAACGGTCTAAACTTCAAATTCATTACAAAAGAGTGATCTACATGACAATAATTAGGCCTGTCTGGACATACGGAGTTGAGCTTTGGGGCTCCACTAAACCTTCGAATTCCTCTCGTATCCAATCCGAAATCCTCAATGCCCCTTACTTTGCCACAAATAAAATCATCCATGATGTAACGGATTTAGCCCAAACCAGATATCAACCCTTCCAGTATGAACTCCCTAACCACTCAAACCCATTAGTTTCTAACCTTCCTTCCTCTTTTATTCCTGACAATCCTCCGAGGCGCCTTGAAAAGTAGATGGTCTCGAGACCTAATATTGTAAAAATATTTTTAGAGTGCTACAAATGGGTAGTTTCTCTACATGCCTGTATCATACCATTATGATCTTACTTCAAATTTACTTGTATTTTATGTACAGTTGTAAATATCAATAAATAAATTTAAAAATTCGGATCCATAAAAATATCTTATATATTAATAAAAAATTTAATAGTGTTTTTTTTCTTTCTTTTTTTGTGGCTGATACTATTTTAGACCACGACGATGGTTGCACCCCCGGCGTAGGCCGTAGTTCCCAATGGAATGACCTACTAAGTCTTATACACACCCGCAACACAATGGGCCAACTTCTACTTTTTACTTTCCACTAAGCTTTATATAAGGAAGGCAATCAAAACAGATCAATGTCAAAATAAAGTTGGCGTTTCTATTGTGAAACGGCCATTAACGGAAATGGGTTTATCTCTTTCCTTTCTGCTTCTATGTAATCCTGAATAAAGGGGTCTACTGGGTTCTGCCCCAAGGCACTTAAGGTCTACAAGATATATGCCCTCTTTCCAAGTCTCTCAATTTGCCCAAATCGAATTAGAATCCTGCGTTTTTATTAATAACATTACTTTTAAAATTTTTAAACGGTTTAAACATTTAGTGGATTAAGACAACACTGTCTGCGGAATGCTAGAAATTCCTGCTTTAATGGCTTGTGGCCCGTTCTGTACTCTCTCTCGGACAACTAGAAGTGAAATAAAGATTTTATTTCATTTAGTTTTTGAAAAATTGAAATTTCTCAGAAGTAATTATTTAGTATAAATTTAATTAAATGTAATGTACATAACGCGGACAATAAATACAGTTATAAAAAAAGTAATTTAAAATGTATTATAATCAAGCCCAGGATTTTTATGCAATAGCATATTTTGTTTGCGTGATTTTTTTAAACCACTGATTAAAAATCTTTACGAATCAGTGTACCCAGGTGCAATTAGTCATGTTTAATTATGCATATTAGACGTTAAATACATATACAGTGTAATTATCATGAGAGATAGTTGGCCATGGATGACTTATACGAGAAGATGGTTAGGGGGGTGCGGTCAAAATAAAATACAAATAAGTTGAAGTAACTTATTTAATCGTCCCAGAATTTCTAGCCTACAAATAAAAAATAAAATAGAAAA
>NW_027108775.1:181024-206488 GCF_000696795.3 Halyomorpha halys | reverse complement strand
AGACGCTTCGGAGGATTATCAGGGATTGTTAAGTATGAAAGATTAAGAATTAATGGGTTAGGATGGTTAAGGAGTTTGGAATGAAAAGACGCATATCTGTTTTGGGTCAAATCTGCAACGAATGGGATCTTAAGGTCTTTGTGAATGAGTAGAAAATATTAAAAATAGAAAATTTTCTTTATTCATTGGTTGTTATCTTGTTCTGTTCTTAGCCCTGATGAAGGGTAGAACTTATGGCCGAAACGTTGGCACGATAAAATAAGTTACTTCAACTTATTTGTATTTTATTTTGACCGCACCCCCCAACCATCTTCTCCACATATACAGTGTGATTTCAGTAATTCGAACACTCCAGTAAATCGAACTAGTGTTAAAACAATTTTTTTTTTGGGAATACTCAGGAGGCAACAACATTTTTGTTTTCAAAAATTTAAAAGTGCCTATGTATAAACAACATTTTTTTGCATTCCAATCTATAGGAAAGTAATTCTAATCACCGTGTATATCGAAAGTGGGCATTTTTACACATTTTCTATATGAGGTCATCTAATTACTATGAAAGTTTTCATAAAATATTTTGTTGGAATTAGAAATACATATTATACATTGAATAAATCATTTGATTCTGTAAAGCTAATTTAATTAATAGTTGAAATATGTGTAAACTTTGTTGGTGATCTCACTTTTTTTTATTACGTTTTAAATAGATTTTTTAGATTTTTAAATTGATAATTTAGATAGATCTAATAGAAATTTTAAATAGATAAGAGAATTTTTAAATTTTTATTTATACATTTTTCCTCTTATATATGAACGATCTTATAATTTTAATAAATTAAATCATTACTGGGGATGGAAAAGAAAAGAAAAGTAAAGCCGCCCAAAATACGGCTAGATTAATTTTTAAAACTTCAAATTGTCATATTTACAAAAATATATTTTAAAAAATAGTTATGTAGATTCATATTGTTGAATTGTTTTTATGCTATTCTTCTGTCTATTCTCTTTAATCCGACCTTTTCATTAATACGAAGAACCATTTGCAACAATTGGTTCAGATTGCCGAGATTATACTCTATTTGCATATCTGGACTGTTGCAGTTTAAACAAAATAGAAATAATTAATTAAAGTGCAACAATGAAGATATTATTCCAGAATATAATCGAAAGTTCACATTCATTTAATTAGTAAAAAAACAAATAATATAATAAACGCATTGAACAATGCACTTCAATCAATAGCTATGAGAAATGATTTTTTTCATTTCCTGAAATCCACTTCTTCGTATCCGTTTTAAACATTACACTCTGCTTCAAGTTTAGTTAGTTGCTCACTTTCCTTAGTCTTTTCTATGGTCTTTCATTTAGACTTAAGTTAAAATCTTGGATTGAACCATCCAAAACCAATGATGGAACGGTTTTTACAATAGTTGGAAAAATTATTTATTGAAACTATTCCTTAAAATAATGAACTAAGCGAAATCTACAAAACGGGAATGCAAAACCAGAAAAAGACCATTATAGAAAAAATGGAAAATCATCTTCTGTCTCTAGACATCAAAAGAGCTCTGAATTCGAAAAATAACTCTCAGCTGTCTATATTTTTCTCCTGAAGAGTATTTAATTTTTAATACTTGTATGCATCAAACGCAAGTTGTCAGCCGTTTAAGAACCTCGAACCCATACGCCATAAATAGATATCTGCAAAATAAATCTTATACAAGATGAAGAAATCTGCAGTGCCTGTAAACAATATATATTTAACAGCCTATACCATCCTCTTCTCCAGTGCCCATCATCCAATATATATTGAGAGACCTGTAGCAATATATATCCGATTCACCTCCTTATGTTAGTGTGGAGAACATTCTCAATAGAGGCAGTATCGAGAAAGAGAATCATATATATTTATTTTTATTATCTGTAGCCAATATGTACTCTATTCCCGAAATGATACCATCCCTTACCAATTGAATGGTTACTCTCAGTACATTTTATCATTAGGGTATTGATCCGGTTTATGTTTGTCTTATAATAATAATAATAATAATAATTAATTAATTGTTTTATAATAATAATTTATCAGAATAAAGTACAAATTAATACTATTAGTCTTGTTGATTTAACTTAATACAATTACACTGACTTGTACAATAGTAACTTGTAACAATAGTACTTTTTAATTCCTGCAATATCACTAATAATCCTCCCTATTATGAGAAAAAAAAAGTATTAGTGCAATTACCATGTTATTTCTATACTTCTACTATAAACCAATACTATTAGCTTTCATTATGAAACAGGGCCCAGATAGCAGCCAAAGAGGTAGCGAGATATTCCTCCGCCAAGGGCCCAGGTACAAAGGTTTTAATAATACATGATTTTAACCATGAAAAATTCCCTTTTTTTTTTTAGACTGGTGCTATTTAATATGTTATACATATTATGTTTTAGTAAGCCTCAGTCATATTATGTCCTTTACTTTTTATACTGCAATGTAAGATTTAATATTTTTTAAGTAGATCAGTCGTCTGCAAACATGGTTATATAACTCTTAGTACAAGAGCCCAAGAGGAGAAAAAATGCAGTTATCTCATCCCCAATTTTTGATTACTTTAATCAAAACTATGTATAATTAATAGTCAAAATTGATGAGTCTGCCAAGCATAGGTAGGGAGAATAAAAAATAGTGGCTGTTTCAAAGTGCTAAAAAAAACTAGTTTTTCATTCGGAGCTCTATATCTTTAAAAGTAGGAACAACACAAGAAAACCTAAGAGCACATTATTTAAATAAGAGTAAATTTGCTGAATATTAGCCTTAAAAGAGCCATTTACGTCAAATAGTTCTCGAGATATAGCTTTTTAAAAAGCAACATTTCATAATAATGTTGTATGGGACGTACTGAAAGGCAGTAGTTAGTGAATTTATTTTGAAAATTTATATCTCAGAAACCATTTGACGTACAGATGTCCATTAGTACTCAAATTAAAGCTAGTTTAATGAGCTATAAAGTAGTTTATAATGGTTATCTTCGTAGGAGTAATAGTTTACACGAAATTCGCTAAAATAAATTAATTTATAGTTGTTTGAACAGATTTTCATTTGCCAAATTTATATTCATATGTGAATATCATAAAAACTACTACCCCTACGAAGATAAGTGTCATAAACTACTTTATAGTAAGTATAATTTCCTTTATTTTGAGTGTTAGCAGAGATATGTGCGTATTATGGATCCTGAGATATATCTTTTCAGAAATCCAACATTTTATACGAACAACAAGAAATTAACATTTTGTGAGTTTATTTTGTCCAATATCATAAAAACTACTACTCCTAAAAAGATAAACATTATAAACCATTTTATAGTAAATTTCTAGCTTTAATTTGAGCGCTGGCAGACATCTGTACGTCAAATGGTTTCTGAAATGACGTTTTTCATTAATCAAACTTATTGTCCGAACAACTATAAATCAATTTATTTTAGCAAATATCATGAAAACTACCATTCCTACGAAGGTAAAGATAATAAACGTCTTTATAGCCCATTAAACTAGCTTTAATCTGAGTGCTAATAGACATCTGTACGTCACGTAGTTCCTGAGATATAGATTTTTCAAAATAAATTAACAAACTACTAATCTTTAAGTAGATTTTTAAGGAATTTTGCGTTTTAAAAAGCTATATCTGGAGAACTATTTGACATAAATAGGTATTTTAGGGGTAATATTTTAGAAAATTTACTCTTCTTTAAATAATGTTCTCTTCGATTTTCTAGTGTTGTTGGTACTTTTTAAGATATAGAGCTCCGAATGAAAAATTAATGTTTTTTTAAGGTTTTGATACAGCCGCCATTTTGTATTCCCCCCTACCTATACTTGGCAGACTCATCAATTTTTACAAGTAATTATACATAGTTTTCATTAATGTAATAAAAAATTGGGGTGAGATAACTGCTTTTTTTTCTTCTTGGCTCTTGTACTATCTGTTAAATTGCAACTCTATGTTCATTTTCAAATTATGGTTTTACTTTTCTTTGATGATAATAGTGTTTTTATATTAAAACAACACTCAATTTTAAAGAAATTCTTATTATTTTAATCAATTAGGTTTAATAACCTCTTGCTAACCGAAGTCTTAGCGACTATTTAACAATTATTAGTAACTATTTTTCATGTTCTTAAATACTTTAATATAAAATATGAAATAAATGTGTTTCTTTTCAAAGAAATGAAAATTGTAAGGAAAATAATTCAAATAAAAATAAATATAATTAAATTAAAAACTAATTCTAAGTAAATACTATTTACAAATTAGGCCTATTTAGAATTTTTATGGATTTAGGTTCAGCTAATAAATTAAATTTATGTTTTTAAAAGTTATATCCACTGATTTTGCCTTGCATGTGAATTTTGTTATTCTTGAATATAACACATTTTTAATAAATATTTTTAAATTAAAATTTAATTTAATTTTTCTATAGATATAATTAAATTAAATAAAAAACAAACTAATCTAATTATCAGCTATATGTGCTATGCTAATAATAAGCATTATTATGACAGAGAGATTCGAGGCTTGAAGAACTACAATACAATTTTATATTCCACAGTTACAGTAAGTATAACAATTCAATCCCAACATTTACACTCTATTTTTTTTATTATCAAAGTAAAAGATAAACCAAATATGTTTTATTTTTTAAATCAAATTATTATGAGTATTCCTGAACTATTGAGAAAAACTTATAAAGCGGAAGTCAATAAATTAAACAAAATAATTACTGTAATACTAAACTAATAAATAATCCTACATTACATTATACGGAATATATTAATTTGAAAAAAAATTGTTTAGTCCTTTTTGCTTACTACATCACTATACAATAGCATACTATAGCACTATACAATAGGGTACAGTGTACCGTACAATACTATTCAGTGCGGGGATAACAAGGATCGAAAGTGAACCATCAAAGCTGCTGGAAACATGGGTTTTTCCATTATTTAGTTTAAAAGACAAAAGAATCCGAAAATAGATGTTGGTTCCCCTGCGCTTAAACTAAACCTCATCCTGAAACCACAAGCAATATCTGACCTATTCCCTATTATCGTTTGCCTCAAATTTATAAAACTTTTCCAGCTTTCGGATTCGGGTAAATTGATGCGCTAATTGAAACATATTTTTACCATTTAATTTTTCTAGTGACGAACTTGCATTATGATTTAAAATAATTTCGTGTTCACTGTTGTTTAATGTGACAGTATAATTTGTTTTAATATCAACTTAGAAATTGTGCTTTTTCCTGTCTTATGTTGGGATGAAACATTTCTACATTTGAAATTTTATTGATGCTGTTAAAGCTCTGGTTCCTGCTATAAAACAAATTGTTTAATTTAATAAAACACTATGCATAGCTTTTGCTTTTATACCGGTTAAGCTTCCTGAGGATAAAGAGAATGAAACTTTTATGACGTAATCCATTCTGAAAATTATATATCTTTTGTTATAAATTAAGAGTCACATTTAAATTATTTGATCCAAGAAATACTACATGTTATAATGCCGCAAGTGACACAATTTTAAAATTAGTTAGTTTTATACGTTTTCAAAATAAAACATACGATAGAAAAACGGGGATCGAAACGTTGGAAAACTGATTTATTCACATTGACGGATCCCTGGCAAACAGATCCAGAATTTACAATTCATATACAATAATTATTAATATTAGGGATATTATGAATTCCTCTCTTTATTATTCTTAAAAATAAAAAAGAATTAAATAGGAATGTTCCTTTGTAATATTTGTCATTACATTGGCTACACTTGATTTTATGCAGTACATTTGTTTTTTTTTCATAATTCATAATATTTTGCAGTATTTTTATTGAATGTATAAACCTAATTTTATGTTCCGTGTTCATGATTTTTAAAATATTTGTCATTTCGATTCATCAAGAAATATGTTTCAATTTCGGAAGTTAATTGTGATCATAAATGAATACAAAACAATAATCTGAGTTTTTACAATAGTAATTCTTTTTTCCGAATTGATCTTTGAAAATTCTGTAATGATGTTATTTTAAATTTTTTTTTTTTTATTAACATATTTATTCCTGTCTTTATCTTGCATTGTTATCGTCTTTATGCTTTTTGTATATTTAAATTATTATAAGATATTTTAATTGAATAAATACAAGTGAACTATAATTTATTAATTAATCGGGGATAAAGCGGGAGTCGAAACGTTGGAAAACTGATTTATTCAGATTGACGGATCTCCGGCAAACAGATCCATAATTTACAACAATTATTAATGTTAATTAATAGTATTAGGGATATTATGAATTCCTCTCTTTATTATTCTTAAAAATAAATTTTTAATTATCACTCTCTCTTTATGCATCAAGTACTTCGATGGAGGTTATTAAACCATTATATGAATATTTTAACGATAAAAAGTAGTATTTTCTGATAATAAACATAAGTTACATTAAGTAAAAATGGAAATAATTAAAAAAAATAAAATGCATTATTGTTTAAAAAAGTAAAAAATGATCAATATTGTTTAGAATGCATGCAAAAATGCACAAGCAACAATCATCCCTTTTTAATTCAACTGTCATTATATACTCACTTGCACAGATAAATGATAGTTACCTATATATTTTTTGTAGAACTTTAAACCACAGTTTGGTGTTTGTCATTTGTCGTGGGTATTTTGCGTTTTATTTTCAGAGTTTAATCAGTTCGATTTTGTTATTTTTTTTTGTATTTTTAATCTCTATTATAATACCAGAATGCAATTAAATATCTTTGTAATTATTATTTTCATATAAATTATTACTATACAACAAATTATTAACCGATCGTTTCCTGTTTCAACTGGATCATTGGCATTTCGTTAAATGATTGGCTACAAACGTGTTGTCTGATTATCTTTTCTGACTGTTTATATTAATGTTTTCAATTAAACTATAATTGTCTATTTTATTAATATTTCGAGCATAATGCTGGTCTATTTCCTTCCCTTCATGTTAATTGAATATGTTGAAGTACACATCACAAAATAATTTTTCTATATAAGTAGAGTCGATGGATTTAATTTTTTTTTCTGCCACATTTATTATTTTTGTATTATCAAAGCCAAAACCATGGTCATTTTTAATTTCTTGTTTGTCTAATGCGGTTAGATTTAAAAATTGGGGATGTTCCTTTGTAATATTTGTCATTACATTAGCTACACTTAATTTTATGTAGTACTTTTGGTTTTTTCATAATTTTTATTTGCAGTATTTTTTTTTCAATTTATAAACCTAATTTTATGTTCCGTGTTCATGCTTTTTAAAATGTTTGTCATTTCGATTCATCAAGAAATATGTTTCAATATTTGAAATTTATTATGGTCATAAATGAATATAAAACAATAATCTGAGTTTTTACAATAGTATTTTTTTTCTGAATTGATCTTTGAAAATTCTGTAATGATGTTATTTTAATTTTTTTAAACATATTTATTCCTGTCTTTATCCTGCATTGTTTATCATCTTTATACTTTTTGTATATTTAAATTATTACAAGATATTTTAATAGAATAAATACAAGTGAACTATAATTTATTAATTAATCGGGGATGTTTTGAGGGGCAATTCAGTGTTCTATCATTTCTTTTCTAGACACTTCTAATTTCACCGTTGACACTGCCTTTTATTCATCTTGATTTTGCAGGAATTTAAACCCAAGAAATTGAATTTTTGTGTTGAATTATTATGAGTTTCATTTATTAATTAAAGATTAATACATTTTTTCTATTAATTTTACTTATTAATTATCTTGTAAATTATTTTTATTTTATTTATTTAGTTCTGATGTAACGAAGATAGGCCTGTTGTAAAAGAGGAGATAGGCCTATTGAGTAAAATATTATACAAAACGCAAGTACAAGATGCGAAAATCAAACTAAAAAATTAATTAAAAAAATTAAAAATAGAAAAATCTTAGTGTATGTTTCAAATATACAAAGATAATAAAATAATGATGTTTAAAATATAACTAATTAAAAATACAACATACAAAATGTTTTCGTACAAATTAAAACTTCGAAATTAATGTAAAACTGTAATTTTAATAGTACTTTTAGTAGATTCATAAAAAAAAAAATATGAAAACATCACTTACTTTATTTGGTTATTTATTTGGCTCCGGAAAAACTCAATAAATTTACAAATTGCTGACTCACTTCGTGGAAGGATGATATGTATTCGTTTAAATATTTTTCTATCAGAGAAATGAAAGCTGGGTAAATTAAAATGCTATGAATTAAATCGTCTGGATCATTCAAAGTACAGAGCTTACAGGAGTAACTGGAATCAATTTGGAATTTATTTATATCCAAGTATTTGCTGGAGTTTTTTCCATTAGCTTGGTTCACTTGGGCTATTAATTTTAGCTTATTGATTCAGGTATTAAAGCTAGATAAAATTCACAGAAAAAAGAGAAATCACAAATATTTCTACAAACGACATTGTAGGAGCTGTCCATAACAAAATTGATAAAAGCTTAATAGATAATTTCCAAAAGATTCCAACAAATTATGACGGTTATTTTAAGTAATTGGAGAGATTAAGACTGCAAACAATTTTCAACTCAATTTATTTTATAATATATTATAAACAAAAGCCAGAAATATGGAAGTCCAGTAATCATGGATTTAACATCTCCAACAATAATTCCTGATGGTTTAATATTCCCTTAAAGATTTTGAGCTTTACATGACATCTGTCAATTTCGAGTTTGGCATATAATTATGGCGTAAATTTAGGTAAATTTAACAAAACATTTAAAAATTTTAGTTGCACTCTCTCTCTAATATGAGTGTAGTTGGAACAAATTAAGAATATACGATTTCTCCTAATAATTATATGAATTTATTTATTTAACGTACTTTAAAGTTATTATTCGTCGTTCTTCAGGTGGCGTAAACCTAAAGTTGTCACTTTACGTATTGAGGGAGGAGCGGGGGGGGGGGGGGTGGTTATCCGTTATCAAAAACAATTTTGTCTACTATTTTTTTTTTCCACTATTGAATATCACTGAACAAAATAAACTCATTATATTTCCTTCAAAAACACTATTAACCCATCCTTTTCTCCTTTTCAGTGTTTAACTCTGTCAAACGAGAGGTGATTCAAGGGATAATGTGGTTGTTAAGTCGTACTTTAATACATCAGATCATCTAACTGTTTTCTGACCAAATGTTAACATAAAATATGACTCGAAATTTCCCTATAAAATAAATCAAACAAAATGAAATTGCATGCGGCTAATTCTCCGTTAATTGATGTGTAGGTGGAATAGACGTTTTCCATATAAAAAATTATAATTGAATCTTAGTTTGATTAAGACAATCATTTTATACTTTTTTATTAAAAATCGAACACTTTTTTAAATGAGAAACGTGTTTTTTCTCACATTAGACAAAAAATCAACAATTATTAACAAGGCAAACCTTCCCGGGTGGACCCGCCCCACTAAGATCTCCAAGGAGCAACAGTTCTATATCACTTTTGAAATATTTGCTCATAACAGGAAGAGGAGACTCAGAATAATTAAAAAGCGCCTGAAATTGACGGTGTGAATTATGGATATTTATAGCGCATTGTTAATTATGGATATTTATAGCGCATTGTTAATTATGGATATGTTTCACGATAAAAAAATAGCCCTTATCAAAAGAATCTGGTGCGTCATACAACTTTCACTTACCACCCTGGAAGGCGAACATTTACAACTATAATTTTGTAATTTTTTGTATTTTAGGGTTTTTCGAGGTGATAATAGTGAATATTAACTTTATTCATAAGAACTCTACAGTTTAACAAAATATGACACAGCTACGACGAATAATTATGATCGGGAAAGATCGGATACGCTCGGCTGTTTCCGATTTTCTAGTTTCTTAACTGCTCATTTTTCCATTTTCTCCTTTAATTAATTATCAAATTATTTCATAGTTTATATTTATGCACTTTTCATTATTGTTAACAATAGAAAGTGGTTAATTTTTAGAAATAAACAAATTAAATGGTACTATAGAGGAAGATTTTATAAAAATTCGGCATTTAAGTGCTGAGAGACTATTTCAATGAGGAGTAGACCTATCTGGTATTAAATATCACTTAAATGCACACTATAATCGCATATAAATCGATAAATTACTATATATTCCATGTATAGGTAAGTGCAAGTAAAATATAATATGTATATTTTATTTTATTCTTTTTTTATATATAATTTAAATATTGTCATCAACTAAATTAAAATTTTATGAATTTAAATTTTCAGAAATTCAAAAACAAAATAACTTTTTGAATTAGATAGACAATCATCAAAGCAACCGATTTGTTTTTATGTTCGAAAGAGTGTAGACAAGTTCTGTTCTTCCCTAATCCGCTCCCATGTACTAATCAACGCAATGGCTTTTCAAAACACAACACGAAAAAAAGCGTTTGCTCAACAGATTTATCAGACTGTCCCGATCAGTTTAGAAAGTTTTAAGTGAAAAATTCGAAAAAAAGTAAATTAGAGAGAATAATATTATCAATCTAAACACAAGGGTTTTACTGAATGTAAACAGCATTCACTTTTCGGGATCTCTCTCATTGTCAGTCAGATATGCAAGGAAAAATGTTTAGTCTATTCTGTTTATATAAAGTTGCAACCGAATTAATGTGTTATGGAGAATTCGTGAAAAAAAACAAAAAAAAACACTGGTTATTGATTTTACAGTCATGGCTACACAACACCATGGCTTAGTTATTTACTGTAAAATAAGATATATAATAACAATATATTCTTTTGCTAAAATATTTAAAGTTTAAGTAAAATTATTGTTATATCATATTTTTTGTAGGTGTAATTTACGAGATAAACCAAAAGCCTTAATGTTTATAAAATACATTTTATTGAATGCTTTTAGTTGTTATTTAAAAAATTTAATTTGCTCATCACGGTTTCAAGGTTATATATATTCGAAGCTTTGAGACTATGGTGTAGTTGAAAGATTTATCAAAAGAATATTTATCTTAAACTATTTTTTTTTATTTATTTGAATATCGATGACAAAACTTTATTTGCAAATTTATAATATAAAAATTATCATTTCTCAGGATTATAGATACCCATCTTTTATATTAAGGAGGTAGAAGGATAAAATTTGTTTTTAACACTTTTAATTAATGGGATGTTGTGGAGGCTGCAAAGGTTTAGGAGCTAAAAGTACAATTTTGAAATTATTTCGTGAGACAAAACTAATGATTTAATTTATATAATACAGCTAAAATAAAAAAAAAAACTGAAATATTGGTAATTTGAAAAAGGTTACGAATGATAAACAATCCCAAGATTTAATAATGAAATAAAATAAAGTAAAATACAATATAAGTAAAGGGATGGGCCGCCCGTAGCTCAGTGGTTAAGATACAGTCTTACCAATTTCATATCTATTGTCGGTGCCGGTTCGAATCTGGCGTGGGGCGTTAACTTTTTTCATTGAATGGTGGTCCCACAAAATGAAAAACTTTGACCCCCCAACCATGCTTAGGCAGTATAGGACTCCAATGGAAGTCTTGGCCGAAAAAAAGCTAAAGGGATAGATATAGATTATATTATATTAAGTAATATGTGTAGCTAGATTAATTCGGAATATAATGAAATCAAAGTTACAAAGTGTGAAAAAGAAATACTAATTATTTAAATTTCTGAAATTGTTCTTTTGTAAAATATACTATTATTTACCTTTTCATTGACATATTAACTCATCACTTTTTTCACAGCAAACCTGGTACCTTTTTTCTTCAAACAATGGTTAAAATAAAATATATTTGAATTAAGATGTTAAAGTTGTGAAAAAAAAGGTACTAAAATATCAAGAAATACTTTGAAACTTAAGTTTCGACCCACATTGCCGGTCTTCAGGGCTAGGAAACAAAATACAAAAATATTAAAACGTGGGTTAGAAATAAATAATTTTTCTTTCTATTTTAGTACTTTTTTTTTTTTTTACTTCTTACTTTGTCACAAATAAAATCATACATAAAGATCATAATGTTCCCTTTGTAACCAATCTAGGCCGAACCAGATATCATTCCTTGCATTATAAAATCCCTAACCACCCAAACCCACTAGTTTCTAACCTTGCACTCTCTTCCATTCCTGATAATCCTCTGAGGAGCCTAAAAAGAAGATGGCCACGAGACCTGCTAGTGTAAGCAAGAGTAGAGAGTGCTAGCAATGGGTAGTTCTCTACACGCCTTTAACACTCCATTATAACTGAGATAAAATTTACTGAATGTGGTGTACAGTTGTAAATTTCAATAAATATTTAAATAAAAAAAAAAGTATACAGTCGAACTAGGTTCATTCAGATAGAAAGCTTTGTGTTTAATCCTAATTAATCACAGTAGAATATTTTCTCCCCATAATTTTGATCTCAATGAGGTTGAGTTTAGTTTGTCCCTAAAAATCATGTTATAAAAAAAAATCCTTGATGATTTCTAACGCGTTCCAGGTGTGTTACACAAAGTAACTTTTAAGTAAAGTAACTTGTAAGTAAGAAAAGTAACTTTTTTCTTAACAGATTTAATTAAATATTCAATTCAAGAAAATTATGTTGTTTTTATTAATATTGATGAAAAATAATTTTTACATTATATATTAAATGTTTGTAAAATGACCAAATAAAGAATTATTTAAGTGAACATTTAAAAAAAATAAAAATACGGCTTATACCCCGTGGAATTGGAAAATAATTAATATGAAGGAGCTTTTGGCATTCTTTACATTTATATACGGTGTTTGTACCACAATTAAGTTTCCTTAGGAAGCCGATATTATAAAATATCCGTCTTCGCCTTTTAGGAGGGATGGACGTCTTTGGCATAGTCCGTTGGCCATCTTTCCGAAGACATGGAAGGAATATTAAAAGAAGGAGGAATTTGGCATATGTTTACTTCTTGATCAGAACTATTTCGTGATTCACTATCACTTAACGAGGTTGGGTGTTTCAAATAGTACATTTTTTCTTCTACCGTTAGAATATATAGGATTTTCCATTTTAAATTTATTGAAGATTAAAAAAAAATCACTAATGTAAAATACCTTTATTATATTTGAAATAAATATTTTAATGAGAAACGCCACAATAAATACCAACTGATGTTTATTTCAATAATATTCAATAATACCTACAGGCTCTATAGGTAAGGAATTATACATAATATTGAAAATTATAGTTTTGCAATAAGTAGTTCTATGAATTTTCATTTTGTATATATATCATTTAGTTCATCAATTTTAGTCAATCACTCGGACAGGGTAATTTTGACTGTATTGGTGACCTGGGCAGAATAGCCTGAAAAAAGTTTTAAATATTGATGTGAGTGTAAATTTGTATTTGTAAACGCAGAGCAAGAGCGGAGTGGCACAGGACTAGATGCCCAGCAGATAAAACATATTATATTACATTGACAAACAAACTCAAAACAGAACTTAAAAAATTGAAAATACAAAATTTAACTGACTTAACTCAAAATATCACGTCTACTGGCAAATCTTTATGGACGGCCACTAAGAAGCTTCTTCTAACTTAAAAAATTTTAATCACTCTCTTCTTACTGAATCACAAACATGGACAAAATCGGACGATGAAAAAACTCAAATATTCGGTGAGCACCTTTCAAAAACATATGACCCACACCCTGACATTCCTAATCCAACCCACATCGAATACATTGAAGAAGAATTAAACATTCCACTCCAAATGACCCTTCCTCCTAAAGCATTTCATCCTTCCGAAATATCCAATATCATTCAGAAGTTACCTACCCGCAAAGTTCCTGGTTATGACCTAATTACATCCCATATTCTAAAATATCTTCCTCGAAAATCTGTTCTATTCCTCACCTACATCTATAATGCTGTACTCAGATCCACTTATTTTCCTTACCCATGGAAATTATCAATAATCAAAGTGATTCCCAAACCTCAAAAGCCTCCTGAATACCCGTCCTATCTTTTTGTTACCTTTCATTGCTAAAATCCTTGAGGAACTCATCTTAAAACGCCTGTACCCTATCCTTGATTCCAACCACATAATCTCAGATCACCAGTTTGGATTCCGAACATCCCACTCCACTATCCAGCTATGCCATCCTGTGGTTGATGTTGTTTCGTCTTCATTGGAGCGCGGAATGTTCGTTGTAAACCCATGACTTCTTGCCCTACGTTATCCTTTAATAATACCCCTCTTATTCCTGTCGAATAGATCCGTTACTTAGGACTAGATCTGGACGACTGACATGGAATCCTCATACAAGACTAAAAAAACAAGAAACTGCTCGTCGATTCCGACTATTACAGCACTTACTAGACAAACGGTCTAAATTGCCAATCCATTACAAAAGACTGATCTACATGACCATTATAAGGCCTATCTGGACATACGGAGTTGAGCTTTGGGGCTCCACTAAACCGTCGAATTCTTCTCGAATCCAATCCTTAATGATTCTTACTTTGTCACAAAACAAGGGATCCATCAGGACCAAAATTTTGCCGATATGGCCAGAAACAGACACCAATCCTTCCATGATAAACTTCCCAACCAACCAAACCCACTTATTAGGGAGGACTTTGCCTAATCCAATCCTTACAGTCCAAAATCCTTCGTAAAATCCTTAATGCTGGTCTAAGAAGATGGCCTCCACTCCAGATCTCCTCAGATTCTCCACATGTTTGTATCATGTCACTATGTCATTTACAGCAAATTTACTTGTTGTATATATTTGCATACAGTTGTAAATAACAATAAATAAATTATTAAAAAAAAAATATTGTCCTCAAGGATGGCCGAACTGGCCGAAACGTTGGACTTTTAAAGATATAAAGAGTGTTTTGAGACTTAAATTGTGTATAATTTATTGTATTTAAACAATAATAACCAGTCTCAAGAAAGTGAAAAGATTATAAATGAAATATTTTTAGTTTAAAATTTATTTAAGTTAATAAATTTGTATAAAAAAAAGAATGATAAAAGAAAGATGGTCCAGGGCGGTCAAAAGAATTCAAATTATAAATAAGCTATTAATTATAAGCCAATGTTTTACTCCACTTCGCAGTGCTTTGTTAATGCTAAAAAATATACAAACAACTAAAATAATGTAACAAAGTAAGATAATAGATAAAAATAAATAAAAGTAAACTAAGGTATGGCTAAAAATGATTTAAAATATGTGAAGATTTATATAAAAATGAATTAAAGAAAATAAAAATAAAATGTACAATGAAAATTATAATTAAAAACAGTTCAATAGACAATTAATGAAAACGAAAATAATAACCAATAAAAAAAAAGTATTAGAAAATAGTGTCAAAAATTCAACAATAAGAATGTGTATAACTATTTTTAGTTATTTATTTATTTTTTTACATATTTTATTGGAATTGTGAGTTTTAATTTTTAAAAAAATTAAAAATTTTTGAAAAAGTGGTTTCTTTTTCATTCCTAGTAATGCTGAGTGATGATTTAGTTTGTTAAAATTATATGATTGTTTATTTACAGTTGAAAGAAATATAAATAAAAATAAAAAATCCTCTTTCTCTTATCTTTGTATCGATTTATTTAAAACTTGATAGTAGAAGATATAACTTAAAGTAGAAAAAAATTGTTTTTTCAAAAAAAATAATGAGTAAGATTGCTAATAAATTTTTAAAATTATGTTACACTTCTGGAATAGTGGCAGGTAAAAGGTTAATTAGAAGTTTGTTTGTTTGGTTGTTTAGTGGCGCCAAACTTCATTGGTCATCAACGCCATTTATATTTTATTTAATTTTGCTAATATTCGTTAAATTTTATTTATTTTTTAATTTGATTATTTGATTTATTTGTTTTATTTTTATTTTTTTTCCTTCCGATCAAGTTATATTTTTGTTAGTAAATTTTGTGATTTCAAAATCTGAAACACCAATTCTATTTCCTTATCATCGTCTCCAAGGGTTTTTGAGATATCTTGGCTTAGTCCCAAGCTATTGAGGGGTGGTGTTAAGTATGGGCATCGTTGGAAAAGAAGTAATGCTGCCCTAATACAATGAGTTCCTATAAATACACAGCATACTACTCATTCTTAGGATAAAATATAAATACTAACGTAAGTTATTTACATAGTTTTATAAAATATTAATAAACAACTTGTAATCAACAAAGTTATAATTTTTTTTTCACTTTTTACCCTTTATAACCACGTATCACATAGTAAATTCAAATTCTTTTTAAAACTATGTTATGTTAATTTATTACCCTGTATTTTTTTGAATCATTAGTATAGAAAGAAGGTACCGACATTTTTGAAAAAGAGAAAATTGATTAGATGTTAATGAAACAGATAATTAAAATTTATTTTACATAAGAATAATATCAGAAATTTATCTTCCTTTAATTCTATACGATCAAATTCGTTTAAAATATATGTTTGTTCGCTAAAGTGATATAAAAACGATTTTGAACTTCCATATCGCTGTTATATTACGTAATTGTTCATAAAGAAGGAATTTAAAATCAAGCTTTAAAGTTTTTGGAACAGTTAAGGAGTTTTGGGCTCCTAAGTCCCCTGCTTTCCCTACAGTATGCCTCTAGGGAACAAATTGATTGATAGGGTATGCATCAACATTAACCTATCTCGCCGCCTACACCCCATCTAAAGTTGTATCAACATCATTTCTAACATGCACAATTCGAGTTACTTCAGGCTGTATATTCTTGATTAATCACAGTGTTCTAGTTCCTTAAAGCTTCCAGTTGTTTGGAAAATAGAAGTCTATTGGAGTATTTTATCGTTGGAAATTCTACCAAGAAGTTCTCTCTTTTTCTCCATAGAACGTTTATGAGAACTTTTATAATAAATGTAGGTGATATTGGCCGAAAATATAAACTCTCTTACCATCAAAACCCTCTAGTTTCTGACCTTGCTTCCTCTTCCGATCCTGACAATCCTCCGAGGCGCCTTAAAAGAAGATGGTCACAATACCTGTTAATGTAAAAACGTCATTAGAGTGCTACCAAACACCAGGGTAGTTTCTCTAGACGCCTGTATCACTCCCTTATAAAATAAAATCAAATTTACTGGAAGTATGCATATAAATGTACAGGTGTAAATTTCAATTAAGATAAAAAAAAAACAAAAAACACTTTTTCTTGAACGGCCATCTTCCTACGATTAATTACTTACGTTAACTAATAATCTTCCAATATGTTCTTAATTTCGTTAATTACTTTACCATATTTTAATATATTAATGGCTCAATGAATAAGAGTACATTAATGTACCATAGTAGTTTCGAGAGCCAGAATCTGTATCTTATTTTTTTCAACGCCGTTTCCCTTGAGACTTATCATTTTTTTCTGAATATCAGAATGAATAAAAATCTACGAAATGAGCCTTTCTAACAACTCTAATTCATCTAGTTATAACTCTGGCGACTCTTTTTTCTTCATTCTAATGGCCACTCTCGCGTCCAATGCTAAGCTCTCCAAAGGCATTTAGGAACTTCTCATGAGCTTCAGAGTACTGACTCTTATTAGCCAGGATTTACAATCAGTCATGCGGAACGTAAGAAATTATCCAAGGCTAACTTTCTTTAGGATTTTTGAAAAGGTTTTTTTTAAAGGATTTTTTCTTTTTAAGAGCATTATGCAAGTAGGATAAATGATTATATTCATTAATGTGTTTACTTATACCGAAATAAAATTCAGCTTATTTTTGAGCTTCTGGCTTTATAAATGATAGTAATAATAATATAAATGTATCAATAAATAGTTAAAATATTTATATTTTAAACTAAATAGAAGAGTAATACAACTATATTTTATTACATCACTTTTTTTGTGTCGAGTCCTTTTGATAAAGTAATTACTACTTTATATTTTACAACACCCAGCTCTTAATGGTTTAATTATTACCCAAACCCGATAAAAAACAATTACCTAAACCCTAAACGTTTGGTATTTGTTTCGTACAAATATTTTCAGGTGTATAATTATAAATCTGTTATTCTGATTCATAATTGTTAATTTGATTAATTTTCTCACCTTATTTTGATTATACTTTCCAAGAAGAAATATTTAGACAAAATATTTCAATAAACAAATCTACGTTTTCAACACTAAAATTTGTTCGCTAACTATTGTTGGTATTGACTTGGCCGAAATATTTTTTGTTGAATAGTAAAGCAAGAAAGTCGCTTTTTTTATTAATGACGTCTTTAAAAATTAGATCTACTCACAAATATTGTTTGATGGGAGAATGAATTACGGCGAATTCGTTTAAAGGTATTTGAGTGTAAGAAAACACACTCGCCAACATGGTTAGACATATTTTATTTTGAAGTCTTTTCACACTTTCCACCAATGTGTGGCATCGCTGCAGTTTCGAGGCTGCAAACACCTACGCCTCAACTCCCTCAGCTACAAACTGCCCATAGATCATATATAAACATTACTATTACTATTTTTATTACATTTACTTATTATGATTATTATTACTCTACATTTTACTTATTCTACGTTGCTCTCTTCTACCCAATGTATATTTTTAACCTGTAATACTAACTTGTTTATTATTTTTACAATTAAGCACCTATTACTGTAACAGTAATTTCTGATAGAATATTTTGATCAGTTAAGATTTTTCTGATTTGTTATAACTTTCATTACTTATCAATCTACAGTATAATATTTACTACTCTCTCATTATTATTAACTTATTGATTACTACGTGAGTTAATATGTAGTCTTGCATGGATACCCAGAGGAGAACAGGAGGGGCAGCTGCCCCCTAGGAGTGAAAAAAAATTGTTTTCAAGCAAATACTAATGATAATAACTAATGAAGCATTACGACAATTATTTATAATATTCTTAAAATTTTGGTTTCATTCTCCTTTTCTGTGTTGGAATGTCACAATCTGATTGACTATGGCTTGCCCCCTCCCCTCCGATTGACTATGGCTTGCCTCCCTAGATCTGATCCTCTGGATAAGCACTTGTCTTATTGGTTAATTAATTAGATGTATTTGGTAAATGATATTATTTTTTATAAGTCCACTACTTATTAACATAATAGTTAATATATATTTTTTGTAATAATATTTAACTTCCTTTCTGATTTTGATTTTCTAAGGATTCAGTACATTGTAAGGAAGTACTGTTCTTAGAACAATGTTTATACAAGGAGATAATTTTATTAACATCAATCTCAACCGCCAGATATTTTCCCTAACTAAGGTTACCCACATTATGAGGATGGATGGATCTCAAGAGGGCTCCAAGACCCACAGGGTTGACTCACGGCAAAAGTGACAGAATAAATAATCAACTGCTACAGCCGGATTCGAACCCGGGTCCTTGGAGTTAGTAAAGCGCCTTACTACTCTGTCATCCCAATTCCCAATTTGGATTTATGTTTTATGAAATATTATTTGAAATAAAAAAACAATATTTTTTACTTATACTTGGTATATGTTTTCCCCTTTTAAATAAAAGTAGGATAAAATAATAAAAAATATATTAACAAAGAAATTGTTATCCAATATAAATCTTGAGTAAATTAAAACTTAATTACGTAAGTGTGTATATACATAAACCAAACTATATGTAAAAAAAAAAAAAAAAAAAAAAAAAAAAAAAAAAAAAAAAAAAAAAAAAAAAAAAAGACAGAAACTACAGGGGCTTAGATCCACCCGTATACTAGAGAAAACTGTAAATTACCAATTTCTGGTAAAATGTTAGATATTTACTTCTTAACTACTGATAAAGTTTCAACTACTTAGGGATCATACTCTCTTCAGTGCCAAGTTTCCATGGTGACAGTAATAGCAGACTTACATTGTTTAGATTAACATTTGCTGTCGTACTATTGGGGTTTCCTTGATTGTTGGTAGTACTATTTGTTCGACAGATATCTGTCAAGTAGAAATGGGCATTTAAACGAGAATAATCAATGCAGCAATATAAGTTTGAGACATGTTGACCAATAAAGAATAACAGGAGGAGAAAGGAAAATATCAAATTCCACTGTATTCTCATCTTTCCCTCCCACTCCTTTCGCCTTGTTCACTACCACTGACGCGCCACCCTCAATAGTACTCACCTTATGACGTTATAGCAATGTTGTCTCTTGAGGAGCAATACAGTTTGGCGGTATCACTCAATTATGCACATGGTATCAGGTAATCTATAGCCTCACCTCAGATCTTCAAAAGGACCATTGTTTTTAAGCACAAGGGTCTCAGTATGCTGCCTCGGGGTTCTAACTCCGAGATATACTTACCGTTCATTACTCTTCATATACGGTCTGTCAGAGAAACTTACTCAACGGGTCACCCGGCTACAGGAGTGTACTTAGCTCCTAGCTCCTAAGTATAGGATATGTTCAAGTTTCCAAGTTTGCATTCTTTTGCGCTATAGACTTCCTTTATTATTTCACTGAATTATATTGGTATCTATATTAATAGTGCTACAATTTTCAAGTGCTAAAATTGTTTTCTGTAATTACAAGGGGTGTACTACCTGTCCAACTAACAGCAGACCAACCCCCATTTTACATATTATAACTTTTTACGAAAAATATTATATATTATATTTAAAATGAAATATTACACATATTAAATATTACTTTTACTTTTCTCTCTCTCTTCCTTTTTTCTCAAATTATTTTTTTACTATAAAGTCAGTTATTTGTTTTGTTAATTCTGTAAATATTATTTTTTTTTTTGCATTCTTTAATTAGTTTACTATTATTCTATTTATTATTTTTTAAAAAATAAATTACGAAATTAGCGTTTCGTAACAAAAAGGATTATTATGGAAATCACACAATAACTTCATAAAGAATACTGAATATACCCTGGTACCATGCGTAATTTTGAGAGATTGGATAAATTAGAATATAGGATGGTTATCCAGTAAAATAAACATCAATGAGACGTGCTACTAATATAGAATAATGTAATGTAACGGAGGTTACTAAAAACATTTCTATATACTAGAGATAAAACTTTATAATTTCAAATTATTAACCAATTATCTACGGCATATTTTTTTATTATTTTGATCTTATTATGTTTTTAGTAATTGTTTAGCACTTGGATACTTTATTTTGTAATATTTTATGGTTTTCTGGGAAACAACATCCTTTACGAAAAGGATAAAAATGACAGTGACTCCAAAAGGTCCTAAGAATAACATTAGGTGCCTCTTGTTTTATAACAAATAGTCAAATGCATCGCAAAATACAAATGTAATCAATAGATAATTTCATCAAAAAAAGTTTAGCTCATTTTTCTCACTCTTCCTTTTTTCTCAAATTATTTTTTTACTATAAAGTCAATTATTTGTTTTGATAATTCTGTAAATATTATTTTGTTTTTTGTTTTGCATTCTTTAATTAGATAACTATTATTCTATTTATTTTTTAAAAAATAAATTACGAATTAGCGTTTTGGAATAAAAAGCAATATTATGGAAATCACACATTAACTTCATAAAGAATACTGAACATACCCTGGTACAATGCCTAATTTTGAGAGATTGGACAAATTAGAATATAGGATGGTTATCCAGTAAAATAAACACCAATGAGACGTGCCACTAATATAGTATAATGTGATGGATTTTTTTAAACAGTTTTTCTACGAATATAAAGATTTAACAATAAATACATATTTATTAATATAATTGCACATTTAAAATAAAAACAATTACTTGTATTATTATATACAAAAATATATTCTTACAGTTACTAATTCTTGTAACTTTCCTTGATCTCTTCACACATACACTCTTAATTTATTTAATTAATTTTGCTAAACTATTTTGCTTAATTAAAAGGGATCCATTAAATTAGTGTCACAGTACATTAAAAGAGATTGAACTTTATTCTAATTCTCATTTTATATTTCCCTAGCATTTCATATTTATCTAGTCGCTATTTTACCATTTGACTCTTTATGAATAATCATTAACATTTCATATCAGAATGAATGAACTTCTTTATGTAATGTTTTATTAATTTTTGGACATACTGGAAGATTATTAATTGACCGTGTGTAAAGATGAAAGGAATATGGTCCGGGTGCGGTCAAAAACTTTATTTTATCTATTTTTTATTTATTTAATTTTATTATGTGATTTTATTATATTCAATGATTTTATTATATTCATGTATCTATCTTTTAATTTATATTCATCTGTTATCTCCTTAAGTATACTTATATTAATTACTTTATTATTAATTTTCTATTATATTTTACACTTTTCTGTAATCCCGCTCATTTGGTATATTTTGTTTCTTAATTACTTACACACATTGTATCCCATTATTTTATACTTTACTTTTCCTTTGTTTCTCTATCTGTTTTAATGTACGTATTTAATGTATATTTCCATTTATTGTTCACCTAATTTAAATACTGTTCTATCATGTTTACTTTACAAATTATTTTCGTTATTGTGGCACTACTGCCGTCCCCACTCCTCCCATTACCAACGGTCATTTTTGTTTTGACTGCCGTCAAAATAGGTATGCATTCTGTCTCATCATTTGATTTGTATTCTTTTTTCTTTTTACATCTCTTTATTTGTATTTTCTTTAATTTTTCTTTTGTTATCTATTTGTTACTATTACGCTTTACATTTACTATTTACTACCTTTAATTTTTCTTATTATATCTTACTTTTTTACATTTTATACCCCTGTTATTTTACACTTATGTTTTTGTTTTCCTTATGTAACTATGTGTTTGTATCTTTTTTTAGCCCTGAAGAAGCCCTGCAACGTGGAGCAAAAACGTTGGCTCATTAAAATAGTATATTTCTACTATTTGAGTTTTTTTGACCGCACCCGGACCATATTCCTTTCATCTTTATTAATTTTTATATTTATTTTATCGGTAATGTCCGCATAGCTGCTATTTAAGTTCACTAGATCTTTTTTTTTTTTTTTTTAAATTCAATACATTATTTATATTTTTTGTTATATAAATTACTACATTTATTTTTTATTCAGGAGGGACCTTTAAACTGTTGGGAGGTACTAATGATTCAATATCGATAATGGATCTATTAATATTAACATATTAACACATATAACATATTAAAACGGTATTAGCTTCTAATTTTTAATATCGCATCATTCACCGGGTTTAAAAATCAATCTTAAAAGAGAAATTTAAATTTGTTTTCCAGAGCCCGGAGGTGGAACAGATTGAAAAGATAATGAAGTAGGTAGGTTAGACTTTCATGATAGAATTTTAAGGAAAGAGGAAGAAGTTCATGGGCCTTTTGTCGGCTTATAATCATTTCATTTTAAATTTTATAAACCCTAATGGTGTTTCACGTTTATTATAGCCTAGCATTTTATAAGATTTTAATAACCTGTGTACGCATATGTATGTAAAATATGGTGTATATTTATAATAGTGTATTTATTCATAAAAAAAAAATGGTGGACTGGCCGAAAGAATATCTGGAAATGAAATTATGTATTAAAATTTGATCAATAATGGTCATCCCTCTTATAGCTTAAAATAGTAAATATTAATAAGTTCCAGAATAATAATGATTATTACAATAGAACAGCAATAAGATAAATAGACATCAAAACGTACCTATTATTTTATTCACCTACTTTACTCATGTGTGATGATAGGAATAATCACATTTCCCAAATTACACATAAATCCATGACTATACTCAAACAATTCCTTAGATTCCGTAATTCCATTCCTCAGAACACCCGTCAACTCCTGTCTCGTCTTCTCCCACTTCGACGTCGGTTCTTTAGCATATGGTGAGTTATCTGCAGGACTAGAGTTGAGACTAAAGGGACTCATGAACTGCTTTGTAAGATTTATCTTTGGTTTTCCAAGGCGCTCTCAAGTCTTCCGCTGGTATACCGAGTTGAAGTGGCTCTATCCAACCTCCCGAAGGCAATACCTCCTTGGTGTTCTATTCCAAGTTCTTAAAATCAAAAACCTACCTATATCCTTGATCTCCCCACTCTTCGTTCATCCATCCACTCATTTAACCCCAGATCCCAACCAATTGATTTATATATGCCGTCACATAGAACCGCCTTCTTCAGCAAATCCTTCGTCCTACGTGCAACCTCCTTCTGGAATTCTCTTCCGATCTCCATTCGCCAATACTCATCCATTCTTTCCTTTAAGCAACACCTATTCCTTCATTTAGTATATAACCAAACCTCCACATCATTGTAATAAAATAAATAGGCATTTATTGATTAAAATTATAAACAGTACTTAAGCCAATATCCCAATGTATTTTAATTTTACCTAATGGAAATGGCATTGTAATTGTAACATTGAAACATGTAAATGCATCTGGCAATCTTAATCTATGAAAAAAAATCTTAATGTATGAACCATGTATTTATTCTTAGGGGACTTAAGTCCCAGAATAAAATTATTTTTTTCATTCTATTTCATTATTACTCACCTAATCGGATCGGCACTGCCGGGGTTGTTGTGCTCTTCTAACCTCCTCCCCTCCTATTACAATATAAAAATTATCCTGCAAGGTTTGACCACCGTTACCCTCCCAACCTCACACTCGCGACACAAAATAAATTTACTATCGTATATTTTTTCTTTTCTTGGGTTACAGAATGATGATAGGTAAGTTTTGATGCTTATTTATCTCGGTAGTTCAAGAAATGTTACCTTTGAAAAATTAAAAAAAATGAATAGGTACATCTGACTTGAGATGCGGGTAATATGTAACTGCTTAGTGTTAAAATTTATTATTCAATATTATTAATTATAAATATTATTTAATAAAATGTATTTACTTATTATTTCTCAAAATATAAAATCATGCTTATAGGTCAAACATTGATTATATTAGGGGGAAAAAAATAACAAAATGAAACTTTTGAAGTTTACTAACAAAAATCACGGATATGAGCTTAGCTTATTGTCCCCGCCAGCAAATTTAGTGGTACATCATCATCACTAGAAGATTTTTAAAATAATTGTCAGAGCCCACTTCTTTTCAGCTGTTTTCTTGGAAACTAATTTTCCTCTTCCTCCGTATTCACATCTTCCTCTACAAGAGATGCCTTAAATTCAGATTGAACAGCTTCGTTCAGAACATTATTCGTTGTACTTACTAATTCAGTTTTTTATTTATGCTTTTCTTTAATTTGCATGGATAAATAAAAAAAACACGATACCTTTGAAAGAGATATTCGATAAGCATGGCTAATCAGAGATGGGAAAAATTAGCTATAGTTAAAAATAATAGCTAAGATTGCCATGGATACGACCCTTATTCATGAATGAATCATTGATAAATAAATATCGTATCCATGGCAATTTTAGCTATTAGTTATA
>NW_027108775.1:179195-180591 GCF_000696795.3 Halyomorpha halys | reverse complement strand
TTAGCTATTAGTTATAGTGGAAACTAATAGCTAATATTGCCATGGATACGACCCTTATTCATGAATGAATCATTGATAAATAAATATCGCATCCATGGCAGTTTTAGCTATTAGTTTCATAGTTGGCCAACTCTGTGCCTAATCATATCTATCATAACATAGAAGGGGGTGGTATTTCCAAGAACAGTAGATCAGTTACATAAATTTGTAATAAATTCGGTTTATGGAACTCCCACTTAGAACCACAGTTAACCAGAAATTTATATGTATGAAGTTTTACGGATAATAAGTTCTGCGTGTTCTTTCTCGAGTGATACCTCTTAAAAGTAAAAAAAAAAACGCACAAAGTATGTCGAGTTGTCAGAAATCTCAAAAGAAAATCCAGCAGGAATAATTCTACAAAAGTTGTGGAAAGTTGCCTGGAGCAAGAAGGACAAGTGTGGAAATCAGATTGTGGGGAAGGTTTAGGGAGGGAAAGGGAGTGGTGGGGGAGTTCGTGTAGCAGAGTTGAGGACAGAAACTGTTCGCTCTGAAAAGAATAAAGCAGGTATTGGCGATGGAAGTTGGTAGCTAACACCAAGAATCCTTGAAACTCCAGTTATTGACGACCCTAAAAAGTGGTACACTAACAAAGGGAAGCTACGAATTTGGGATCTCTGATAGTATTGGTCCATAGTACAAGCATGGAAACAACGTGGTAATTACACTAATACTTATATTTTTCCATAATAGGGAGGACTATTAGTGATATTACAGGAGTTAACAAGTACTAAAGTACAAGTTACTATTGTACAAGTCAGTGTAATTGTATTAAGTTAAATCGACAAGACTAATAGTATTATTTCGTACTTTATTATGAAACAGGGCCCAGGTCGAAGAATATAAGACCCGTGTCCCAGAATTCTTGCCAAAGCGTCCTAGGAACCGAGAAAAAAAACGATATATTTTTTGAAATTTTTTATGTTACCTTTTTGCTCTGTATGCATTTAATGTTACATAATACCTATCTATTTTTCTTTTGTATGGAATAAGAATAAGACCTTTTTATTTGTATTAAATGAAATCAAGTATACAAAAAAAAAAAAGAACAAAAAGTTGCTACCAGTAAAGTATACTAAAAAATTATATTTAAAAAAAAAAATAAGATTCGTTTTTAGAGTCTTATTCAATCTTTCTTTTTACTAACATTTTCATATTAATAAAAAATAATACATTTTTGGAGGATTTTTTTACTTCATATGTTCACGAAATAAATTCATAATTTCTCACAATATTATCCAACCTAACTACAGTTGTTAGAAAGATGTCAATATCTTTTAAACACCTTTATATAGGAGAAAAAGCAGTTTTAGAAGAAGAGAGAAATACTTTATTTATTCATCTATGCTGCCTAAAT
>NW_027108775.1:176939-177310 GCF_000696795.3 Halyomorpha halys | reverse complement strand
TCGCTTAGTTAATACAAAATTCTTTCACATTGATCTATTGATAGATATTACAATTTGCCACACAGTTGTGGGCAATTGGTAATAGTGATGAATGACCACATTCGTACTAAAATAAAATAAGAATAAAATAAATAAATAAATGAAAAAAAAAATCTCTCTTAAAATATATACAAACAGAAGAATAAACAAAATGAACATAATCAAACTATGTGTATGACAAAAATAAATAAATAAAATAACATAATGATAAAATAATATAATCTCTAGTCACATTTACACTCTTATATCCAATATACACGCAATCGACCTGAGGATACCTGAGCTCACTCTATCCCCCACGTGTGGGGGTAGAGCAGAGCTTAAAAGATCCC
>NW_027108775.1:156208-176674 GCF_000696795.3 Halyomorpha halys | reverse complement strand
TGCCTGAAAAGAAGATGGCCTCGTGACCTTATATTGTAAACTGTTTTTAGAGTTCTACTACTGGGTAGTTTCTCTGCATGCTGTATCATATCATTATGATCAAATTTACTTGTTGTATTTTTATACAGTTGTAAATATCAATAAATAAATAAAAAAAAAATTTTAATTGTTGAAAAATTTGAAAGTCCTGTTAGACTATAGCCTAGACCAATGATTGCCAAAGTGTGGGCCGCAAAATATTCAATTAAACAATTCGACAATTTTCTTGGAAGTTCTGATTCTTGAATTTTTGCGCCAACAAAACAAGTGTATGCTGACAAAATTCCAAAACTTTAGCAACTTTGGAGTCTTTCCTTGTTTTTTTTCCAATCCTCATTTTGAAACGGGCAGTGGTAATAATAAGCAGATAATAATAAATTTACATGGATTCATCAGAATTTACTTCTTTAGAGGAATCTCTTATTGACTTGTCTTGCGATATTACTTTAAAGTTAAAATTTGGTAGCATGGAGCTTTCTGATTTTTTGATGTAAGTAAAAGAGGAATATCCACTGCTGAGTGGTATAGCTCTACGAATATTAATTCCATTTGTAACATCCTATTTGTGCGAAGCTGGGTTTTCGGCGGTTGCGGTAATAAAAAAGTAAAATCGCTCGAAAATTAACGTTGAACAAAAAATTAGGTTGGCCATATCCAATTTTATTCCGATATTTAAGTTGTGTGGTGAACATCAAGCCCACTCCCATTAATAATTTTACTAATGTTAATCATCAACGGACGTTCAATAAACTTTTTATGATTTTAAAATTAGTATTTAATTTATTTTTCAACTAACCTAACCACATGATTGTTGTCCAGTCTCAATATGGATATTACCGAAACAGTTGAAACTAAATATCTTACATTATTCCAAGGAAAATAGTAAGTACCTATTTTAATGTTTCGCTGTTAAATGAGTAATAGGTTTTATGAAGGAAAGTTTTCCAATTTTTCAAGAAAATCAAAAATTTAGAAAAAAATTATGATGTATTAAGGGCGCTGCCTAAAAAATCCGATCATTGTGGCCCCCTCGCAAACTGAAAAAGATTGGGAACCAGTGGTTTAGACGGAATATGTCAATCGGATATTGTAATAAATCTCCTATTATATTAGAGCCAATATTATAGTAGTTTTCAGCATGGGATTTTCTAGAAACTAATAACAATTTTTTATGATTAAAATAAAATTAAAGATGATCGCCAAAAAAATAAATTAATAAAAAACGCACTCATTTATTTTTCTAGACATCTATGATGACAAAAAAATACCAAAAACGGACTAAAATTTTCAAATTCCGTATTTGTGGAATTAGTTCCACCTATCATCTATTTTTTACATATACAATGTACTTTAGCAATTTGAAATTTTCTTGTGTAATTTTTGAAAAACTGGTTTGGGTTTTCAACCGAATTTTTCATCCATTTTTCCATTTTTTAAAAATTTCAATCGTTTTATTACAATTTGCATATCTGTAGATTGTATGTCATAAAAATAAAATATAGCTGATTCAGAGAGCCGTAGTAAAAATATTAAGTTCACTCTTAAGTAACTATTTAAGTATATCTACATACATTACACAATTCTTGAGAGCTAACATCATTTCTGTTACTAACAGAATGCAAATTACTTAGATCTAATTCGCGTAGAAGCCTCACTTGGCGTGTAACTTGATCCTTTTTAATGGATCATTTTAAAGATATTTCCATTCATCCATCCAAAAAAAATTTGAATGTTTCTCATTTGTAGGGAAGTCTTCTAGGCTTTGGTATTGTTCATCGTATGCAAACATGAGCTGTTCGTTTATTTTTTATTCCTTTTATTAGCCTGCTTTATTATCCGTCTTCTCATTAATTTAATTAATATGTTATATATTAATTTTTTGAATTGTTGAGGTGAAAACACTTCCAAATAGAGTATAACTGTTCTATATTTTTCTTTCACAACGGTTCGAGACATAATCCCAACTCATGCACAATTGCATACTCAAATTTTAACATTAAGTTATTCTTGTCAATAATTTTAACGTAGTTATATGCATATATTTAAAATTCTTGAAATAAAATTTGACATTTTTTCAATTTCTATATTGAAATCATGTCATCTATACACATATAGTTAAAAATTGTTTTTTAACTAAATTATTTAAATTACTGTCTTTCACTATTGGTGCATTCTTCTATCTCTGTAGCACAAACCAATGCTCTATATATCAAGAAAAATATAGAATGAGTATTTTCTATTTGGAAGTTTTTTAACCTCAACAATTTAATGTGATTAAGATGTTATTTTATGAATAATCTTTTCTTCATACTAGTTTTTATTGTTTAAATAAATTAATTAGTATCCAGGTTGTCTCAAAACATTCTTTAGTATTTCTTTTAAAGTCCTACGCTACGACAAGTTCGTTCTCAAGGTCCAACTTCAATATAAATTTACTCTTCACATCCTATCATTTAAAAACAGTTTTTCCAAGTTTTTCTGCCCAGTCATTAGCATCAGTCAAATCACCCTAGTTTTTCGCTATTTCATTAATTTTTAAAACATTTAATTAAAAATACACTTAACACTATCACTTTCTTATCAACACACCGTTTTTCCAACAGACTATTTGTTTACGGAAGCCCCGTAAAACATATTCAAGGTCAGCTCAAAATGCTGCCATCTAGTGGGAGAAAAAAGGAGTACCTAAGTACCCCTGTGCCACTGAGGACAAGAGATAGTGAACAAGTACCACAGGCTACCTAGGCCAACTGGTAGTCAAATATTCCTCAGGATGAGCGAATAGTTCAATAAACACCGCTAGGCAGGGAACGAAATCTGGATAAAGGAACTGAAGAACACAGCAGACGAACAAGTCTTCACTATACATCAAAACCAAATCGACATCAAGTAATTGTAATATAATTCATTAATGTATTCAACAATCAAGTTAATTTAACTAACAAAACTAATACAAATTGTAACCACTTTGGTTAAACCTTATATCTATTGTCATAAATCATGGAGAATAGAGACATCATTATTAAACTTGCCTCATTTTGCTCTAACCACTAAATACAGTCCACTCCAGTAAAATCAAGAACCAATAATTTTTTTATACAAAGCAATCACTGCAGATTTTGATTCATCTCGGACTGCAGTGATTGAACATTTAATTATTTTATAATCATTTAATTTATATTACTTTAAACACGATTTTGAATGTACTTGCGTGAAGTGTATCTAAAGAACTAAAAATTAAAATTTTGTGAATTTATTTTGGAAAATATCATAAAAAACTACTACTCCTACGAAGATAAACGTCTTAAACTACTTTATAATACAATAGACTGGATTTCATTAGAGTGTTAATAGACATCTGTACGTCAAATGTTTTTTGAGCTATAGTTTTCTCAAAATAAATTCATGAACTACTCATTTTTCTAGGAATTTTTATGGAATATCGCAATTTAAAATTTAAAAAGTTATATCTCGGGAACTATTGAACGTAAATGGCTCAGTTAGAGCTCATGTTTTAGCAAATTTACTCTACTTTAAATGATTTTCTATCGCGTTTTCTAGTGTTGTTAGTTTTAAAGATATAGAATTCGAATGAAAAATTAATTTGTTTTAATTTTTTGAAACAGCCACCATTTTTAATTCCCCCCTACCTATACTTGGCAGACTCGGCAATTTCGATGAGTAATTATACTTATTTTTCTTTACAGTAATAAATAATTGGAGTGAAATATTTGCATTTTCTTCAGCCCGACTCTTGTACTAGAGAGTATAAGATTTCTTAACAACTGATATTTGCTATTAATTATAAATAAATAGAATATAAACAAAATGTGAAATGATTCAGTAAATAAGTATCTAGATTTATGTTTATATTTCAATGTTCTTGTGAGATATGCAATTTTTTTTATACATACTTATCTTAAGTAGAAATCTTTTTTTTTCTTATATATCTCCTTCATTACCTAATAATCCTCCTAGGGGTCTGAAAAGAAGATGGCCTCGAAATCTTCTCCTCTAGAAATGTTATTGGAGTTCTATCAATGGGTAGATTCTCCACATGTTTGTATCATGTCACTATGTCACCTACAGCAAATCTACTGATTGTATATACTTTTATACAATTGTAAATAACAATAAACAAAAAAATATTCATACTCCTGGGTCCACCCAACCACTTAAATTTGGTACCCTTTATTGGGTATAAATGTGGCGGTCGAGTGTGATTCCGACCAAATCACCTCCTTGCAGAACCATTGATCAAGTAACAATGCTTCCTTACAAAGTACTGCACTCCGGGCCTTTCATGGGTCAATTTTAATACAAACTTATCAGTTTTATTGTTTTTTTTTTCAATATTCAATAAAAAATCCTATTAAGTGGTATCTCGTTTTAATCCAGACTGTTTTGTTATTACCGCGGATTGAAGAATTTAAATAAACACCTGATAATACGATGTCTTCTTTTTGCGCTTATTTTTTTAACGCCAAAAGTATTATAAAAATGAGACACAAAATACATGCTATTTTAAGAATATTTCGTGCTGTTAATGCTCCCGAACGAGATTTACGGTCTTCGATCATTAATATCAGGAATCGTGATTTAAAAAAAATTAAAAAATATCCCTTTTTTGTACCACTGACCATATCTTCTGAGATGTTTTTGAGTGAAGTAGTGTACTAGTTGATTTGTATTTTTCAGAACGTTGTTATGAGACAGATGTTCGTTTACATCTTTATGCGATCTTGTTTTTTCTGTTCTGATGATGATGATGCCTGAATGGGCGAAACGTTAGCCGGTTGGTTGTTTACCGGAATTTTAAAGACTCAAGCTTTTGTTTCCATTCTTCCAGTTATATTTTAGTGTTGTGATGCTATGTAAAATACTATTTTTGTTAGTGCTCATATTTAGCCAGAAAACAACCAATTAATTAAGAATGTAGTTTGAAGAACGTTTTTCTTTTTTTTTGAATTGATAGATTTATTTATTGATAGATATTACAATCTGCCACACAGTTGTGGGCAATAGGTAATAGTGATGAATGATCTCATACATACTAAAATAAAAAAAATAAATAAAAAAAAGAAGAAAAAAAATTAATAAAATAACAATAAAAAAAACTCTCTTAACATATATACAAACAAATGAATAGACAAGATGAACATAATCAAACTATCTGTATGAAAAATAAATAAATAAAATAACATAATGATAAAATAAATATACAATATTTACACAATCGACCTGAGGATCCCTGAGCCCACTCTATCCCCATGTGCGAGGGGTAGAGCAGAGCTCAAGATATCCCAGCGCATCCCTCTTGCCGCATCACTGGTAGTTTGAAGAACTAACTTATTAAAAGAAATAAGGGAAAAATTAACCGTTTTAAAACATTAATGAAACAGCTCTAACCGATAATAATCAAGGCAACAAGAGCACATGTCTCGTAGCGACTTGCACACACTTGGGAGTGTGATTCGTGCTAATCCCATCGATAGTTGCCGCTATCGATAGTTGTTACCTTTTGCGTGTAATTACAGAGGGGTTCCTTCTCACTTCTTAAACTGTGTAAGTCCACCACATTATACTAACAATTAATTTCTTACTCATTTTGAGTTTTTGCTGTTTTATATTACAGCATACGGACGTACATAAGACGGACAATTTAGCAAATAGAAAATCTGCTTCATGTGTAACTATAAATTTCTGTTGAATACTCTAAATCATAGTAGAAGAAACGCAATACCTTTCCGAAATTTGTTGTGGATAAATATGCTTTTGGATCTTATTAGCATACACCTAATAGTTTTTCGAAACCTTCCCGCAACGACAGTTTCAGAATATTCTTTGTGAAGTTTCTCGAGAGGCAATGTGGGAATAAATTAGGCACAGAAGGTTTGAGGAATATCAATGTTTATTTTGAATTAAAAAATAGTCTGGTTGAAAAAAGATAAATAAAAAATACATAATACTGGAAACAAGGACCCAAAATAGTTATTAATTTCAAAAAATTTCACAATAAAAGTTACTGCATAATTATTATTTTTAAAACTAAAGGATAACTTTAATAAAATATATATATTTTTTATACTTTTTATTTATTTTTAAGGGATAAAATAATATTGAACAGCTGTTAAATAAATATTGTGCTTAAAAAAAAAATCTGATTTAAGTTTTTTCTTGCTAGATTAGAAATATTACCCATTGTGCACCCAATCGAAAGCTTTCGTTGAAATAAATCACATGATTGAGAGCTCTCGAGATATTCCAGAACATAGTTAAATTTTCTTTTCTCACCACACTATTCCATCAAATATATATATTGTGTTTATTTATTTAATAATATTTGCAACTGAATTTACATGAAAATAAATCCAGTAAATTTGATCTAAGATGATAATGGAGTGATACAGGCACGTAGAGAAACAATCCATTGGTGGCACTCTAATCCATCAAATATGAAAATATATTCATCATTAGCTATATTCTGTTTAAAATGTTCCTATATACCTATAATTCCTAATATCTGAATACTGAAGCATTAATTGCTTTGTAGTTGTAAAAAAAACAAAAACAAATGATTCCTAAAATATATTTTTTTAATAGTTTATTTATTGTTATTTACAACTATATAAAAATATATACAACTATTAAATTTGCTATAAGTTTTAAAATGACATGATATAAACATGTGGAGAATCTACCCATTGATAGAACTCCTATAACATTTCTAGAAGAGATCTCGGAGCCATTGTCTTTTCAGATGCCTAGGAGGATTATCAGGTAATGAAGGAGAAGTCAGGTTAGAAACAAGTGGGTTTGGGTGGTTGGGAAGTTTATTATGGAAGGATTAGAATCTGGTTATAGCCAAATCGGCAACATATGGAACATTGAGGTCCTGATGGATAAATTGATTTGTGGAAAAGTAGGGAGCATTAAGGATTTTACGAAGGATTTGGGACTATTTGGATTCGATGGTTTACTGGATCCCCAAAGCTCAACTCCGTATGGCCAGATAGACCTTATAATAGTCATGTAGATCAGTCTTTTGTAATGGATTGGAAGTTTAGACCGTTTGTCTAGTAAATATTATAGTAGTCGGAATCGACGAGCAGTTTCCTGTATTTTCAGTTTTATATTGGGATTCTATGTCTGTCGCTTGTCCTGATGTAGTCAGTCCTAAGTAACGGGCCTGTTCAACAGGAATAATTGGGGTATGATTAAATGATACTGTGGGGCAGTAAGCCATGGGCTTACGACAAAGGGTAAATGTGATTTGGTGGGATTTATAGGAATTTTTTGAAATCCTCCAGATTTAGCACTATTCTTCAAGGGTGGTGAAGTGGGATTGGAGAGTTCGGAATATAATAAAAGGGTCATTATTCACTGAAAATAGACATGTGTCATCGGCATATGAGGATAGTGTTAGGATGAGTTGGGATGTCAGCTGTAAAAACTGTATAAAGAATAGGATCAAGGATACTACCCTGAGGTACACCAGCAGACTGAGGAAAGAGGGATGAATAAGCGCTATTATAATTAACTTAGAATAATCGGTCGGAGAGACAAGAACGGATAATGAGGAAGTATGTAGGAATTTACGGATCTTGTATAGCAGTCCTGGGTGCCAGATTTCAAATACCTGTTTTATATCAAGAAAGATTCTCGAGCAGTACATTCCGCGCTCCAATGCAGATGAGACAACATCAACCACCCCATGAAATTGCTGGATAGTGGAATGGGATGTTTGAAATCCAAATTGGTGATCTGGGATTATGTGGTTGGAATATAGGATGGAGTACAGGCATTTCAAGGTGAGTTTCTCCAGGATTTTACCCATGATTGGTAAAAGAGAGATAGGACGGTAGTAAGATGGGTGGGTATTCTGGTGGTTTTTGAGGTTTGGGAATCATTTTGACTATGGATACGTTCCATGGGTCACGAAAATATATGGATCGGAGCACAGCATTAAAGATATACGTAAGGAATAGAACAGATTTTCGAGGAAGATATATTAGAATATGGGATGTAATTAGGTCATATCCAGGAGCTTTTTGGGAAGTTAATTTCTAAATGATGTTGGATATTTTTGAAGGATGAAATACCTTGGGTGAGAGAATCATTTGGAGTGGGGTATTCAATGTATTGGATAAGGAAATCAGGGTGTGGCTCAAAGGTTTTATATAGGTGCTGACCAAATCTTAAAATATAGATGTAATATCGATCTGTAACGGGAAATTAACCTGGAAATGTGATACATAATTCAGAAATTGTGCGTGTTCTTGATAAATAAGGATTGATTTTTCACCACCCAAAATTAAAATGTTTCACCTTTTACTATCTGTCCTAAATATATATTGGATTGACTGCATTTTTTCATATTAGGAATTTCTATATTACAACATTATATTAATATTGTAATTAATTTCGTATTTGAATTATAATTGCAATCTAATATCTAAACTGTGAGGAAACATTAGATTGGTACCGCTTAATTAATCAAGGTGAAATTGTTCTGGCATAAATTATGATAACGCTTTCAACACCATTGAACTGACCTGGGTTAGGGTGCATAGCCTCTTCTCTTTGAGTACTATACGTGGGTGTATGACATATATTTGTTTATAAATTGAGGGGTCGAAATATATTTGGGTTTTACTTATATGCGGGTTCGATCTAGGAAAATCTGAGTTCAGCCAAACTCTTACTTCTTAACTCTAACTTAAACTTTTAAGTCACTTCATCGTTTATTTTCGTTACTACTTTTGTGATGGAAGACAATAATAAGTACTTATAATAAATACAGCTAACTAAACATAAATTATTAATGAGTGAAAATCGTTCATTATTACATATTTTAAGGAGAGGAAATACAATAAAAAAGAAATGATACAAGAGTATCAGATATTTAAACTAAGAGTTTGAAAGGAAAACGAAGGCTAGACCGAATCTAAATAGAGGTGTAGTTGTCATAGATGGTACTTAGCATAAATTTTATGCAAGGAACAGACTCCAACAAGAGGATGCACTGGCTTGTATATTGTGTAAGCTGGCACTAGAGAAGGCTGTAAGAGACAAAGCCTCACGCAGACAAGCAAAAATATTTTCTAAAATAGTCTGATTATTTGCCTGTAAGGATTACGGAGACATGGTGGGACGATCCCTTCAGGGGATGATGAGGGAGGACACAGCCAGAAAACTTGCATTAGAGGTTAATGAGTCCAAATTCAGGTATGTGATATTAGAGGAGGTTCCTAAACCAGGGGAGACAATAACCATTGAGTTCCTTAACTTCGAAAAGGTTCTGAAGTTTATTTATAATGATCATGATGATGAAATTGGAAGGAGAATAACCGTAGTCAACCGATGTCACTTTGGTCTATGAAGCGAGTAGAACAGCTGAGTAGGCGAATATTTTCTAGGAAGACTAAGGGTTTGTGCGTTGGACAACATCTAAGGCAATCGAAAAATAGCTCCTGTTGAAGTTGGATAAGAATGGAAGAGACACACTACACATAAACTGAACAACGACTTTGGAGAGGCTGATCTCAGAACAATGAAGTAGAGGAGTTTAAGATATGCCTAGCATATCGCCTTAATGACGGATAAAATGCTGCTAACATAGCCAATCCATGGAGCAAGGATGATAGAGAGACCAAAAGATGCCAGATGGTGGTTAGGAGATACTAACAATATCCTGGAAGTCAGGAACTAAATGGGTGCGGCACAAGACCGCAACGATTGGAGTAGCCAATTAACAATTACCTTCATATACTCTATATATGAAATATTACGGTGTTCCAGGAGAAAATGTCAGTAAATAAGTGCAAAACATTGTCACCAACCCTCATCTTCCTATCTTAATCCATTGTCACGATATGATTTCTTAAAGGTATTTGCGAGAAAACCACGTTTTGCCCATGAAAATTCAAATTTCTCTGCTGTGACTGAATATTTCTCTTATTTTGTTGTCATTTTTAGAAGCCAGATGATAGTTTTTTGTACGATAGCAACCATTGTTGCCTGAAATCCATCAAAAATAAATAATTTACGAAAATACTGCGTAGTATCTGTAATAGAGTATGGGGACACCAGGAAAACTCGTAATCTTGGCGAGTTATAGCCTCCCTAGCAAACATTTATAGTTTAGAAAGGAATAATTTTCCACACTCAAACTAAACTGATTTTCATTGGCAACGGGGCTCTTACTACTCTGAGGCACATTGAGGAAATGCTCCTAGAGGCTGTTATCCCATTTACTCCATGGGTGTTATCCATTTATGGGTGAACAGTTCATATTTTGATGGGGCCTATAGGGATAATGCACTCCCGTATACCGCAAGAATTGTCACCTAATTCTTGAAATACGTGAGAATTACTGTTTTGGACTGGTTCGCACGATCTTCCGATATGGATCCTGTAGAGCATGAGATGTTTGGTAGACGTGTTGAGCATCGTTATATTCTTTCTAGTATCTTAAATCTGTTTCAAAATAATTTCTTTGTTCTAAGAGACATAAAAAAGTAATTTCTTCTATATATCACTGCGAAGTTGGGTATAAATTATTGCTACTTAAAATACAGCGAACATAATTAACGGTTCGTTAATAAATGAAAATTGTATTTAACAGAAATTATAGTTCTATAGCTTTAGTTTCACTAATTTTCGCTCAAGTTCAGAATGGGATTAAAAAAGTATATCTCTGTCTGACTGGGTTGGGACTCCACAAGAGACGTAAATCCAATGTAAAAAGACGAACGTAAAATATAAATTTCGTAAAATTGTTTCTTATTTTTAACCTTCATAATTTATTACAGAGTATTATTAATAGAAATGGTTTGTTTATCGCAAGACTTTCTTTAGTATTCATTGGAAGAAAAAATAGTATTTTTTTTTATACTACTGGGTGTTTTTTTAATACTATTTGAAAGCCTTCGCTTTTTATGATTTTCTTCCCACTTTTGTTTAAAACGAGGTAAGAACGTTAAAAGCATGAATCGTAATGTCTTTCAAGTTATCTGAGGACAGATTAATAAAAAAAAATTGTTATGAAGGCTAAAAACTCAATTTTAAACTTCTTAAAACTACCACAATTTTAAGTTTTAGGGAAAGTAACTAAGATGTTATTTCGAAAATATTTAACTCTACTTTTATTCTTCAAACGTTGGATTTGACATTTTCGATTTATTTAAATGTTTATTTATTTAAATAAAATTTAATTTTTCCAAATTGAATTAATCAGAAACAATTACCTATACCCGAAGGTTCGATGCCGATACTACCAAACGCTTTCTACATTCATCCTTCCAGTAATGCTCCTCCAAACCCAATTCTGTTTTCACGCAATCTTCCCATCTACGTTTCGGTCTACCCCTCGGACGTTTACCCGTTCTACCTATACAAAAATTACGTAAATTTGATTTTATGACTTTTTGTTTTCCCATAAAAGCTAGTGGCCGAGATAGGAATAATTGAGCTCGAACAATCATTTCACGAAATAAACCCTAATTTCGGAACATCATTTATTTATTCGTTTATTTTTATCGATCGCAGACATATCTGTGAATTTACACATTGATTTCTTAGTTAAATTTTAAATGATGCAATTTTGTGCCAAAAATTCTCAAAATGATCGATTTAGCGTTCTTAAATTCATAATTATCCATACAAATTTCTATATCTTTTCTCAACTCACGCTAAAGCACACACAATTATGACCTTTTCTTTGTTAAAAAAAATCCTTGAGCAAGTATAATGTGAATGAATGGGTCAGGTAAAAATTAGGGTCTGGAAGCATATTGTGGAACAGACCGCACCCCTGGGCGCCGTTGCTCCACATCAACATTCGTCTACCGCCTCTGCGCGAATAGCCCCTTGTATTTCGATTGCAGTGTTTTATCTTTTTAAACTAGTCTTCGTATTTTATTCTGAACTCGAGGTTCGCTGCAAATATCAAGCAACAAAAACTCTTTATTTGTTTTACAATACTATTTTATATCTTTATTTTTTTAATGAAGAGATTGTTGAATATTTATTCCATTAATTATTTCCACGATTTATATAAAAAAGAGTTTGTTTTTTTTAGCCAGAGCTGAAGTTATTGGATAAAATATTTTAAAAAATGTGGTTCTTCAGGATAGGAATATTTCCTTTTAGTATATATATCGTGTATCGGTAAGTCAAAGTAAAATATGACCATTGTTATAGCAACCAAGGGACCAAAAAAACATTTTTCTTTTTTTAGTAAGCGCTGTTTCTTTCGGTTAAAAATGGGAGATATTTTACCAATCAATTTCACAAGAAAAAAAAATTAAAAATACATTAAAAGAAGATTATTAGAGAATTCGGAATTTAAACCCTGTCATACTATTTCAATCAGGATTACCTGACACAAGCCCCATCTAATATTAAATAGCACTTAATTGTTCAGTAATATGACGATTTAAATCAAAATTTTTAGAGCCTTTTGGAGGAAATGGTAAAAAAAGAGCGTAAAATCGATCTTATGAACTGGCACTGTAGGTAAGTCAATTTTAGTGAAGACGTTGCATAATTAAATACGATATTTCATTTTCGTACAATTTGAAATTTTTTTCACGAACGCAATACTTTCTCTTATTATATATACATATTAATCATGGTAGGAAAAAATATATTGTAAAAATTAAAAAAAAATGTATAAATAGATTAAAAAAAACAACTAATATATAGATTTAAAAAACAAAAAGTTAGTTAAAAGGAATAATAAAACGAATAAATAAGATAAAACACAAATAAACAGGTAAAAAGGTATACACAAATTTAAAAGATTTATAATACATAATAATTTATATAAAAAATGTCCTTACTTTTCTTGAAATTTCTCTTTATAATATGTATGTCTATAAAGACTATTTAAAACTGTATATGTATTTTTTCATCTTGATTGGATAAGCAAGGACTACTCTAAGAGACTGAATGGGCTAACTTAATATATATATTTATCACGAAAGGAAAAAATATACTTACTAAAAATTAATATGGAAAACAAATCTTGGCTATTAATATTTAGATTTATTAGGTTTAAAACAGTATATTAATAATAATGTTACGCAATGAAAAGTACTATTTTTAATTTGAGTGATAGAGAGAAATGCTTTATTTAGCCATGCTGCCCAAATACATTGGGTTGCTAAAATACACAGCATACCAATCAACCCATGATCGGATATATATAAAAAAAAAAATTGTTTTCCATCTATACACTAAATGCAATTTATTATTAATTCCCCCACCCTATTTCCCTATTTAACAAATTTATTTCATTTGACAATACTATTCCATTTATTTGGCAATTTTATTCTCCCTATTTCACTTTCTCGTATCTCCCCTCTCCAGTGATCTGCAACCCACGTTTGATCCGATAAACAAGAATTTATCATTAGATAGCAATATAAAAACAAATCAAAGACACATTAGACACAGTAGTAGTTCAGTTTAGAAAAAAAAATTATAAATAGATTAAAAAAAAACAATTAATATATAGATTTGAAAAACAAAATGTTAGTTAAAAACAATAATCAAACGAATAAATAAGTTAAAACACAAATAAACAGGTAAAAAAGCTAAACAAAAATTATAATATATAATAATTTATATATAAAAATGTCCTTACTTTTTGTGAAATTTCTCTTTATAATATGTATATATATAGACTATTTAAAAGTGTATATACATTTTTTTATCTTGATTGGATAAGCAAGTTCTACTCTAGGAGATTGAATAACTTAGTGGGCAGGGACTAAATTAAATTCCTTTTTGTTCTAACAGACTTTGGTACAACCAACATCTATAAATCGAGTACCTGTTATTTCATTGGATTGGGGAGAGGGAAGAGGAAATAGAAACGGATAGGATATTTTTTAAAAGGTTTATTCTATTACTAACTTATAGTTTATAAAACATTTTTATCCCAACTTGTAGGCTTAATTTATATCTGCTGGTACTGGTATTTGGTGGAGGGGGGGGGGGACAAATCCGGCAAGTGGGCCTAGTGGTCCTTTTTGCCAATCCCTGATGGCTACCTGGGTTGCCGCCGCATACTAACCAAGGTGGGAGTGTCAAGATTCAATTTTCGGGGCCCCCGAAAAATTAATATTAACTGCCCCAGATGGGAATCGAACTGTCACGTCCCTAATTAATATCTAGCTCCTTCCTTTTTTCATTTATTTATTTTATTTTTTATGTTTAAGTATATAGCAAAGTTATATTAATTGATCTAAAAAGCTTTTTAAACATAATATATATTATATATGATGATGAAAAAAATATTATATTTATTAAACAGATAGTTGGTTATTAAATATAATATTTTTTCTCAGATTTTTTTTTGTTTAAATAAGATAACGTTCAAGTATTAGCATTTGATAGCAGTAACTGTTAAATATTATACTACAATCGATATTAGGCCTGTTGATTTATCTTTTTGGTAAATATATTCAAATTTAGTACATCTACCATTTTGTCTAATTATTGTGAATAACAGTTATATGTTACAGAAAAAATCTTCATGATTCAAAATCACAACAATAAGAAGTTTGGTATAAATTAATATATCCATTTTTTTTTTTCATGAAATGTCAGTAAAACATCAAAGTTCACGATCCTCCGGCATTTTTTATTTTATAATGGTGTATGACTTAATTTTCGAAAATTATCTTAATTTTTTATTAATATTTTTATTAATAATTATTTAATCGAAATTTTTAATTTCAATCATTCATCATTATTCAAATCATAAAATATAATTTTTTATAATTGAGTTGTAGGCCTACCTTCTACGCCATAACCCCTGATGAAGACCTGAAACTCAGGCCGAAACGTCGGCATAAAATAAATAAATATGGTTTTGTTTATTTATGTTGTTCTTTGCTGACCGCACCCCCCGACAAACTTCTCCAATTATAATTTTTTATAACTTACACCCTATAAATTTTTTTTCTTAGATATTAAAAAAATAATAATCATTTTTTAAAAATCGTAATTCTATTTTGAATAAAATACATTGTCTAGTTAAATAATAATAATTTTAAAAAATCGATCAAATAAAGCTAATAAACACCCTACTGAAGAATAGCAACTATAGAGATATGACTGGCGGTATTTGGGCTTATTGAAGAAAAAGAAACTTAACTGCCGTGACAGATACTAAGTACAATCACGCCAGATTCGATATTGCTACTCTTCTGCCACGACAGTAGATGTCATCATTACTGAAACTGCCATACTAGTGACAGTAGTTTTACTGTCGAAAAATGTGCTTTCAGCCATCAGACTATATCTAGTACGACATCATTGTCACACCAGTCAATTTTATCACGAAAGGAACTGTCAAACAGTACACAGTATAGTAGTTGCTACATTAGCTGCTATGGGTGTACACGCCACGGGTTTTAATGTGACACCAGTTTCTATTCCGTAACATGTACTGTCAGCTGTCACGTTGAAATGCTATATGGCTCGTAAATGCTGTCATGACGATAACTATTGGTCCATTGTAGTGGCTACGAATATTGCTTCCGTGGCTGTCATGTGTATATTATAAACCTGTTTTAACGAAACAATATCTTAACTGTCCCTACATGGACGATCAATTATCACCCCGGATTTAGTGCAACAGTGTTACCACGGCATAAAATTTGGTCATGAAGATAGTCATACAGTTTACTCATGATAGTGGCCATGACACAATTAGACCCAAAAAATTTTATTTGACAGCTGCTCAATAATTATTGTTTCTTTTAAATTTTGAAATTATCTATTATCTAATGTTTTAAAATAAAAATTATTTCTTAACAGTTGTCCATAAATTTAAAAAAATAAAAAAATTGCAGTAAGTGTTCTTTTGAAATTTGTTGTAAAAAATTATTAACGCTGATTACAAGTTAAAATAACTTAATTAGGCCCAAAACACTAAAATTATATTTCATGATATACTTCGAGGCAGGTAGGGGTATTTCTGTTCTAGACATATTAATTAGACATTAAATTATATTTGAAATTTTCTTTACTAATGTTAAACCCTAGACTCTTCAAATTCAAAAGATCTCTATTTTTTTTTTAAATTTAAAATTCAATTCAGAATGTTGACGGGAACTTTGCTATAGTAATAATATTGGTGGGACAGTGTATGTGATATATTCGAGAATTGCAACATTGTGGGGAACTATATTATAGTAACAAATCAATTAAATGGACAGCTTCAGGAGTAATTTATACATATTATTCTAAAATGCCGAAGGGATTATTGTATCAAAGCTTATGAATTTGGCCCCTAGCCAGATTATTATTGTACTAAAAATATCACTATAGATAATACTAATACTTTATAAAGTACCACATTCCTACTAGGTTTACATGTTATAGCTATATTCTTATTAGCTTTCACCAGATAATTAGAATAGTTAAATTAATTACCATAATGTTCCCTAATTATTGTTCCATCTGGTCCTGCAGGGGCAATACAGATTGTGCCCCTGGCCTTACTCAAAGTTACATTTAACAAATTAAGTCCCACCGGAACAGGGCCCGAACTCTGCTGTAATTCTAACGCCAACTTGTACTGTTAATAATTATCTTCGTTATCGGCCGACTGGCAAATGCTATTCTAAATGGCGAGTCGGAGACCTATAAAATATCTAGCTAGCTAATTCTCAATCCTTAAGAATATTTTTTTTTTTCTGTTTGCTCTAATTAAATTCCCAAAACCAATGAATTTTCTTGGTTGGGTTCTTATGCAACTTTTGAAACTCATGAACTCATGAACTCATTTGGAGGAATAAATTTCTTTTCATCTTTGGGAACTGGGAACAAGAAAATCCGCTATGTCGTGGGATTAGAACAGAAAAAGATCCTGCAACGAATGAACTAGCTCACAGGTTTGGAACTGGCAAAAAGCTAATAAAGATTGCGGTAGGGTAGATTTTTGGTTTTGAATCACTGTTTTTATTTATTTATTTTCACCTCCCCCTAGCTTATAAGCAATACAGATTCGCAACTGCAGTTCAATGTTACACATCCATCATCAAACTAGTGCTGATAAATCAATTTACAATTTTAATGATTCATTTACAGGTTTCATTAGTTTTCGTCTTAAGGTTTAGTTTTCTGCGCCTCTTCCGTCCGCAGGCATTCCAGGTGCTGGTCTTCTTCAGGGCTGGCCTTAGTCAGAGGATGAGCCAGTACTTCAAAATTGAGCAACAACACATCTTTTGACAGTAGTCCTTGGTGTTTGCATCTAATTTCAGGCTTTAGCTTGACAGTAAGCATAAACGTACACTGTCTCTTTCCTCATAATGTTCCAGTACTGGACCTTATGAGTCCTAAAAACCGTATGCATCAGTACTGGCTCATCCTTCATGTAGTCCCGATCTTACCCCTTCTGAACATCACTTTATGGTCCACTCAAAGAGGCCTTAAGGGGCCGTCGATTTACCTCGGACGAAGCAATAAAAGAAGGGGTGCATTCCTGGCTCGCAGCTCAACCGAAAACCTTTTATGAGGGCATCATGATGCCTTGTACAACGATGCACCAAGTGCGTTGAAAAGCAAGGGAACTATGTCTAAAAATGTACTTATAAGTTTCCTATTTGATTACGATAAAATTTTATAACTATATTGATGATAATAATTGACTTACCCTCGTATTTGTTAATATTATATACTTATTAATATAGATAATATATTAAATAATTATTTATAGAAAAGTTAAAAAGTAATATAAATATAAATCCAAAGCTTGGATTATAGGATAAATGTGTAAGGAGTCACTGTTGGACAAAAAGCCAATTACATTCCTCTGAAATTATTAATTGCGATTGCTATACCAAAGCAATCACAATTAGTAATTTCGGACTAGCATTATAATTATAATGGTTCTTTAAACAGTTGGAATTACTAATCAAAATCGAAATTTCATTTCCGTTGTTTCATACAACACTAATTGAAAAGTAATTGTAATTTGAGATACTCCTAGCTGAGGGAATAAATGTTTAAATGTGTATGAAGTGGTAAAACTAAGAGATGTTGAGGAGAGATCTAAATTATTTAACCTCAGCACTGATATAATGATGAAAAAAAAATAGAAATAAACTTAACTGAAAAGTCAACTCATTTATTTCTGATATGAATCGTTCATAAATTGAAAAAGATAAAATAATAAAACAATGGTTATTTTTTTTTTTTTTATATCAAGTTAGCAATATTACTTTTTTTTCTTCCGATGTGAAGAGGAGTTATGGAAGGAAGAAAAGCCAAGAATTAAACCTTAGCATGCACCGAGGGATATACAAGAGAAACAACTTAAATACAGAAATGTTTGCACTTAAGGTTCCCACAGCCTCACTATCTTTGTATCTCAAATACTGAAATAAAGGTCTTTCAAATATTTCTTTAATATTCTCTTTTTATTACTTAACCTTTAACATACTTTATGATAATATTTTTGTATAAAATTATTATTCAATAAATTGACTACAGCTAATACCTAATGGATAGTTTTATTGACTGAGAGTGTCAAAAATACTTACTTTAGTAAATAAAAATTGTCCAATTAAAACAAAAATTTTACATCTATAATATAAATATGTTTTCCACAAACAAGTAAAACATAATGTTAACGCCATATTTTATAATTAATTTGTGTTTCATTGTAAATAGTATTTAATTAGTAGTAGGGTTTAATTTAATTACGATTATTTTTATTTATATAATTTTAATTGGATTTAGCCATTTGAAAAGAAAAATGTATTTATATTTGTTTGTTATATTTAAGTAATAGAAACAGTTGCTGTGTGTTGATGTCAGTCGCTAAGGCGTCACCTAGCAACGGACCGACCATCTTCGTTTTTAGTGGAGTTCCGACTAATTAGTGGCAATGATAATGTGTAACCAGCCCTGTCTGCGTTCGGTTTATTTTTATTTCTATTAGACATTTTTGAGTGTTTTAGTCACCATTGCAGTCCGAAACTAGACCTTTTCTGCATTTCAATTTGAATGAATTCCGGTTAATTAGTGGCCATGATCGTTTGTAACCAGTCCTGTCTGCGTGCTTTTGGTGTTATTTATTGACATTATGTGTGTGTCCGGATCCAGACCTTTTCTGAGTTTTTGGCCTCTGAGTGCAATATAAATTGTTGCTAATTAATTGGCTCTCATAATTCATAAAAACAACAAGACCCTGTCTGCCCTTAATAAGTGCCAGGGTGGCCATTTTGGATATTTCGACTATCGATGAGCCACTACACCAACCTGGGACCATTGTAGCGGTGTATTTACCTACAGAGCTGAGACCTACACACTTAGACAAGCAAAATATCTTCCTCTGACCTATCAGAGTGGATCAACCTTTTATCGACCAGTATTTATCTTATATATACATTTATTGTTTGTAAATTTGTCTCTTTTGTTTTCTTAATTTATTTATATAATTTTATTTTTATCTGAGAGGCCTATTTATTTTACTTTATTCATTGTTTATTTTAGTATAAGTTTTTCAAGTGTTTAAATTAACTAAATAAATGTTTATATCCAAACCAGCTAGTTGTTTTGTTCTTTTAAAATTTTCCAACAAAAAGACATTTGAGGTGGCTTTAACACATAAAATGAATTTTCTGTTTTAAACGCAGGAATTTAGTTTCTCTAAATAGATTAAATATCAATTAAAGTACTACTAGAAAATTTCGTTATTCATATACAAATTCAGTGTGTACCAGTGGCACACCAGTAGTTGAAGCACACCGGTAGTTGAAGGGTGAACCGGCTAGAAGGGAAAGAGGAGAAGAATATCTTCTGATTAGTGGTTTGCAAAGTTCCATTGAAAAATAATCATGGGTTTTCTAGCATTTTTCATTCTCGTCCTGTTATTTTCTGCTAACATGCATCACACTTGTATTACAATATAAGTACAAAATCATAAAGTTGTTTATCTCTTTCTTAGTTGAAATTTCGAAAAATGTGATTTTTCATGTAAAAATCATCATTTCACGTGATGTATTCTTTTTTATTGAATACATCATAATTGACGTTTCGGGGCTCTCACTCCATCATCAGGTATTTGTTATGTTACAGCATAGTTCGAAGATTGTGCATGCTAATATTGTATTTGCCTTGAAGTGAAGATGAAAAAATGGAGGACATGATTTCCCATATGAAATCAAGAGGTTTTATAGTGCATGAATATGGGACAGTGGTCCGGAAACGTTGTACAATGTTAATGAATAAATAAATAATAATTTATTGAAAATGATGGAAGTAATAAACCTCAAAAAAAATTATAAAAAATTGACTAACCAGACTTCCTAGAGAGATAATCCAGATTGTATTTGCCATTAATATTAGTTTTTTTTTTTATATATATTTTTCACCATTTTACTCTATTTTTATTTTTAAAGA
>NW_027108775.1:131419-156098 GCF_000696795.3 Halyomorpha halys | reverse complement strand
TATATATATATTCCTCTTTCATGTTTCTAATGGTTCTTTTCTTCATTCAGACTTGAATTACACCACAAATTGATTCCTAGGTTTTATAATGAAATTTAGAATGTGTTGCAAAGTCTCATCGGGTACCCTTAATTTTTTCTCCACTTTTTGGAAAAATAAAAATAAATACATAGAAATAGTAATAATAATAAATACATAAAAATAATAATAAGAAATAGAAATAAATACATAGTGTAATCTAGAGTTTTCTTTCGTCATTTACACTCTAAGGAAGGTCAGGAATAAATTTTTAGATACTTCTGTCTCTTGTATGCAGGAAACAAAGCAGAATAAAAAACAAAAGTCCAACACATGGTGCAAAGTAACGCTTATGGAGAGTTTTAACGAAGTGTTTTTTTGAAATTGGTGGTAAACTTTAAGCTTAAGTTAAAAACTAACCCTATCTGAATCATACTGCTAATAACCAAAGAGATAATATTACTATAATAACAATACTCGCCAAAGAGATCCGACTGAGCTAGGTTCGGTAGAAGCAAATCATTTTAAGCTTAGGAGCTTGATCCCTCTGATGTCATATAGCCTCATTTTCCATTAGGCATGTGTTGTAGTTCATATTATTTATCATCTAAGACATAAATTTAATTGATTTATTTTTCTGTGTTTAATTTTTTTGTTTAATATAATTTATATTTATGGTTTGATTGATGCAATGTCATTTTTTCGCCTGTTTAAAATGGCTGTATTAAAAAAAATAAATTACTTATCGGCACTCGGAACATTTTTCTAGCATAAATTAAATTATATTTTTTGAGGCATAAACTGATAAAATTATTTGTTAATCATATTTATTAAAAAATATTTTAATCTGGAAGGGAAACAACTCGTTATAAAAAAACAATATTGATCCCAGGAAGAGAATAGCAATTCAGTAAACGAACTTTGAATGTATTTTAACGGCTAAGGAGGTCTTTAACGTGTAAATCCGTTAAACCTTCACAAGAGATTCCGGGATGACATTAGAAAGTTTTCCGTTAGACAATAACTATGAACTTTCAAGAACTATGAACTGAAGGACAATATTTTTTCACTAGTAAATATAAGTCATATAATTAAAATAGAATAATGGTGTTTTTTTTACCTTTATCTAGCAATAAGTAACAATTTTTTTTTTAATTAAGTTTATAAGTGATTAATTTTTTTTTATGAAAATCTATTAAAATAAAAGACGGAATAGAAGTTGCAAAAATTAAAAGATAATCAAAATTGAAAACTTTGAAATATAAAAATTTCATTGATATTTTTAATTTAAGAAAATAAAAAAAAAATCGTACTTAAAACATTTGAAATGAAAATTTGTAGTTATTTTTAGTTCCTAATCATTACATTTATACTTATAAAAATGTTCAGAAATAACTTTGTATACATTTTTATATTTATATTATATATGTGTACTGGCGTACACAAGCATGCATTATTCTAAGGGGTCAGAGTGATATATAAATGTAATACGATTTCATCTTTCATTAAATTTATTTATATGATTTTAACCTGTTTCATTTGTACATGTTATTACTTATTTATTGTACGTTTTTGATATTTGTATGTATATATAGACAAAAGTCAGCATGTTATTATATATTAATACTCAATACATATTAACCTGTTAACTCATATATTTTTAACAAATTATTAATCTATTTATAAGGCTTTAACTTAGGTAACGTTTTTATCAATTTTTTAATATTTGTATATACCGTTTTGGTTCAGTTTATCAATTAGTAGATAAGGAATCATCAGATTTCTTATGATACGAAAGTCAAGGAAAGGAAAAGAAGGGTTAATTTCTCGTTTAACGGAAGATCGATGATGAAGGTGGTATGAGTTGAAGGATAATGGAATTTCAAGAATTTTTTCAGGGTTAAGAACAAGAAAAAGGTCATCGATGTATTTTTCAGTAAAAAGTACGTATAGGGAAATGACGGAGTCAAAGAGATTGTTTTAGTCTATGTTAGGAATATCAGGAGCGAAGTGGTTGCCCATGGCAAGTACGGGAATCTGATGAAAAAACATGTCATTGGAGGTAAGGTATCTATATCTACAGAAGAGTCTAAGGGATTTAAGGTATGAGGATAGGGTAAGGGTAGTGTGAGGTTGAATAGTGAGCGAGTTTTTCTCTTTTATTTGGAATATGGAAGGATAATAATTGCTCTTCAAGCTGAAAAGAGTTTTAGATTTTCATAGCTAAGAATTTGAAAATAAAGAAAAATAAATTTACTGAAAAGTGGGGCGAAGCGTTGGTTACCAATAAATAGTTTGTTTTTTATACTTTATACATTTAATGACCGCCACGAGGACCAACTTCCTACAATATACTGTTAATCTTCTAATTATAGTTGGTAATATGTAATAAGTTTTATAAGACAAATTATTCAATATTACATTGAATTTGTTCCTTTCATGCTTTTTCATATTCCAAAATAAGTGATTGTAAAATAAATAAATTGTCGCTCTCTATCCCTAAGGATTATTTTAGTTTTTTTATATTTATTATTTTTTTTTAGATATTTTAGATTTATTTATTGATAGATATTACAATCTGCCACACATTTGTGGGCAATAGGTAATATTGATGAATGATCTCATACATACTAAAATAAAAAAATAAAATAAATAAATAAAAATAAAATAAAATAAAGAAACTCTCTTAAAATATATACAAACAAAAGAATAGACAATATATTTATTATTAAACCGTTTTAGATGACATTCTGAAGGCAAGTAGCGTATCGTTCCGAGTCACAAAGAATGCACTTTCGAGAAAAACTTTTTCATAGACAAGTTATAAGAAGTGTAAGACTATGAGGATAATTCAAGGTAATAAAATTTGATCTCGAGTTAGTGTCACTGTTTTATATGCCTTGGTGTGGAATGGACTCAATCGTTCTTGTAGACTTCTAATGTTAAAAACAGTTTTTATTTTCTGTTTATCATACATTTGGTATTACTATTAACTCTAAGCTTAAATAATTCAGTCAAATAAAAAAAAAAGTATACGAGGAGAAGATGGTTGGGGTGCGGTCACAATAAAACAAAAATAAGTTGATGTAACTTATTTAATCGTGCCAACGTTCTATGAGGCTAGAGAGCATTCATCAGGACTAAGAACAAAACAAGATAACAACCAATGAATATAGAAAATATAAAATAAAATATAATCTGAATGACATAAAGTGAATAATTTTACAGAATGGAATTAAAAAATAAAGTGATGAGAGAAGTGTAAAATAAAATGTATACATAGGTAATTCAATAAGTAGCTAAAATAACATAATAAAGGAAATAAAACAAAAATGAAGTTATATAATGCAAAGAAATATGAATATACTAGTTATTAATAATTTAAAAATTAAAATATGAAAATAAAAAGGAAATTGATAGGAAGAAAATATATGTAACCATAATAATTGATAAAGAGGCAAAATATAAGTAAAGTTTAACAAAAATAATGAATAGAAAAATTTTTTTGAAAACAACAATAATAATGTATGGTGAACATAGCTAATAAAAAATAAAACGTGGGTAAGGAAAATTGAGAAAAGAAAGGGTGGTAAAATAAAGATAGGAAAAAAAAGAGAATAAAACGAACCTGTTAGCTTGAAATCTAACCGCCAAGTGGTATTATGCGCCATTAATAATCAGTTTATTAATTCCCTTCTGTAAAATTATTCACTTATGTCATTTTTTTATTTTTTCTCATGGTTTTATTTTTTATTTTCTATATTCATTGGTTGTTTTCTTGTTCTGTTCTTAGCCCTGATGAAGGCTAGAAACTCTAGCCGAAACGTTGGAACGATTAAATAAGTTACATCAACTTATTTATGTTTTATTTTGACCACACCCCCAACTATCTTCTCCTAGTATAAGTCATACACGGTCAACTACCCCTCATAATTAATAATTAAAAAAAAAAGTGTTTAAAAATAAATAATTTATGTCACAATCAATGTTTGTAGTGTCTTTTTAAAAATTATGAAAGAAATATTTTTTAAAAACAAACATTAACCCCTCAGAATTATATCACTTTGCTGTGTAATATTTAAGAATACAGAAAATTTTAAATCAAAATGTTTAAAGATATAATGACGAGGCATAGAAAATAATTTTTTTTTTAATATAAAAGAGCAAAACTCAACAATCTTGTCCCAGCATAAATTAATTATTAGAATACAAATTGGAAGTTCCAGACATAAAACTACCAACAAACAACTACTCAGTTCAGGATAGAAAACAACAGATCAAATGTATGGAGAGAAAATACAGCACACCTCACATCGACAGTCTAAAATGACATATTAACTAAATCAGTTCATCACTCCAAGAAATAAAACAGACTCTTGTACAGGAGCGCGATGGATACAATCCAGCCAATAAAACATACATCTACAAGTAATTTAAAAAAATAGTTTCTATTACACTTAATACGAAAAGGGAATTTTAGTGGTTCTTAAACTTTTACTTATTAGCTATAATTAATCTAATAAAATAATGAAATAGATCTTTGTTTTGTTTTTTCTCCTATATCGGTGCATCCTATCAACAATGTTTTGTTATAAGAAATTAAACAGTACTAAATTCTACATTGGGTCAGTAAAATTACTTTTTAATTTGGTCAAGTAGCATGTGGTAAAGCAAAACATTTTTTTAAAAATTTTTTGCCCAAAACTGTGGTTGTGTTAGGAAGTGCTAAAAGGATTATCAAGCTGCTGATTTATTTGATAGAGAAATGAATTTTTAGGATTGCGAAATTTTAGGTCTTTCTTTCTATTTTCTCCCTATAAATCCCAAACGGAAGATCTTAGTGAAAAACACACACCGGTACCCAATTTGTGATTCACAGTCAGACCATATTCCATTCATTTATTTTTATGTACTTATTTCTTTTATTTATTTATTTATTTCCATTCTTACTTTAGTATGAATGTGATCATTCATCACTATTACGTATTGCCCACAATAGTGTGGAAGATTGTAATATCTATCAATTAAATAAAGATAATATTAAATATTAAAAAAAAAGTTTACATATCGGTTTGGAAGTAAAACGACAAGACCGTAAACATTGTATAACTAACTTTAATGTATTGGCAAGCTCAAAAATATATTTACTAGATTTTTATAAGCCGATATAATTGTGAATAAACAATTTGCTAGGAATTTTGTAAGCACACAAATTTTTACGGTTACATCATTATTCTTTCAGGCCAGCAATTTGGTATGAGAACTTTGAATATCATAAAAAATATAAGTATAATCAAATATATTATTATCAATCGTCAAAACGGTACCAAAGACGACTTTCAATAGAAATGTAGTAACAATTTGACTCTAGATGGAAGACATTTCAATGTTCAGAATTATCATGAAAACTATAAATGAAAGAGTACATATAAGCCAAAAGTATAATAATCCGAGCGCAGTTGCACCGTGGTAAGGCGAGATGCTACTAACTCCAAGCACCCGAGCTCGAATCCGCCTGGGCAGAAAATTGTTTCTGTTACACTGTAGCCGTGAGTCAATCATGTTGGTTCTGAGCCCTCCTGGAGTCTACCCAGCTTCATAAATAGGGTACCATTAATTGGGTAAAAATCTGGCGGTCGACCCTGATTCTGACTAAATCACCTCCTTGCACAACGGTTGGTCTAGTAATAGTACTTCCCTACCCTTCATGAGTTGTTGCGGTACTGATTTTAATTTTTTTTTAATAATAATCATTGTAACCCTTATTTCACATGTCAGTGCACATACTATCTTGTGAAATATTAAGAAAGAAATAGTTCTATATGAGGGTAGAGTATGTTATGTTATGACTAGACAACTCCATTTTTCTAGAAGGTTTATTACGTATGAAGTTGAAAAATGCATATTTTATTTATAACCTTGGTATTTTTATGACACTTTAATCAAATGATTATGAAGTTTTTAAGGAATAATTGATATTTTAGGCAGATTAAATGATCGTTTTTCTTGCTTTATCTGATTGTTGGCCATGGACATGACCCAATAAGGGCGACCCCTACCATCCAACTTGGTAGAGGATAAGGAGCTAAGACAGGACCAGAGTGATGGCCTGCCACGGGGCAAGTGGCCCGCTAAATTGTACTTGCCTGTGTAAATGTCCCCTCGCTGTCTGATCCTTCATGCTAATTGTCGACCTACATCTTATTCCAAGAGACTCACCTGTTCTTGAATCATGTCTCGATAATGTATAGCATGTCATGACGGATCCAAGTATGATATTATTATCTGTAGCTGTGGTGAGTGGCCTGGAAACAATAGTGCTGTATCGATTCAGGATGAGTGTAGAAGCTATAAATTTTGTAGGTACTTCGATACTCTTGGAAACCATTACTCCACATGTTGTATTTATGCATTAACGACATTATGACTTCCCTCAAAGATCAGTTAATATAACATAAGTGAAGATGGAAATTTGTGTAATATAAAAAAAAAAATTATCACTTTTTAAAATATGTGGTTAACATCACAGCCTGTATTTTGATATATTAAAATTATTTAAAGAAACTGATCAAACCCGAAAGTGAAAATAAAATACAAGAAATAATAATAATAAAATAATTAAAAATACTTTTATTATATCATTTGTTTTGTTCCAGTATATTTTTGAGCTGCTAAGGAACAGTTATAATTTTTGTGTATTTGAGTTAATCGCATAAATCCAAAAATGTTCATTAAAAAAAAGGTATGGATGCCGAATTAAACTATTAATGAGTATTTTTGCGTATTCTTAACGCGGAGACAAAATTTCTAAACACAAGTGTTTATAATATTGGGCATATGTTTTACCCTTTTCAGAAGGATAATAATATTTTTACAAAAGCATTCATTGCAGCACTCGACATACAAAGCTATGAAAACCGTCAACACAATTTTTAAAAAAAATATATATATATATAAATTTTACATTTAGTAATTTTGCCTTAAATCTATCAATTAATAACAAAACTGATAGTTTTTAAAAGGACCGAAATACCTGTTTTTATATTGAAATGTATGGAATTTAGGTGATTGATTCACACACAATAAAATTATGACCCTTTCTTAGTGTCTCTAACATGGTTTATAAAACGAAAACTTATATTAGAAAATTTTATATTAGATAAGATTTTGTTGTAGAGGTTGACAGTTAACGTATATTTTATTTAAATTCGTGTTTAACCTCTGGCTTAGTTTCATTAAATATTATTGATTTTGCTTTATATGTGTAAGTACTGTTTCACAACAAACCATACATCTGCTAAATGGAATATAGATATTTTTTTAATTGCATATAATCTAATTTTTTTTTAAATCACCAGTATGAGCCTCGACTATGAATTTTAATCTTTGAGATTATCTTTATCAAAAAGCACTTCCTGTGGATTAAAACTATGTTATGATAACACAATATCAAGTGTGATCATAGCGCAACTAAAATAGTTATATTAATTTTTCTGTTAGTTCATGAAATAATTAACAAGTTACTGTACTGACGCGAAGATTATAAAACAAACAAAACCTCAAAATTTTCATTTGGAGCAAGATGCGCATAGCGATCCGGAATTCTTCCTACAGCAAAGTACCATTGTCAATTTTTAGAAATTCACTTTTAAATTTTAAATAAAACCTTCATGAAGATGCATTCAGGGAACCGGGACATATCAGTTAGAATATTCAACATTGTTATCAGAGGTAGAACAAACAAAATGGAAAAATGAAATCTTATCTGGGTCAATTGAAAAACAAAAACTGTCCAAAATAGGTCAATGGTGGTATCATATTGAATATGCCCCGAGTTTTCTTTCTATTACTTTTTAAACCAAATATTTCTGATTGAAGAGGAAATAAACAAGGAAGACTTACAAAAAAGTAAGCTATTACCAATAATTAAAAATAAATTGGCTGAAGAAGACAGCTATCAATTATGGCGTAAACGTGATAACTCCTCCAATCTTCATCGAAGCCTTTTAATATTTTTAAATTTGTTTTTAAAACGGTGTGTGGATTGTTTTAAAGAAGAAATATTTAGACAGTATAAATGAATCCACAACTAGTGAAAGTAATGAAATAATGTAATTATAAAACAATTTTAGACTATATGTGCATATATGACAAGATTTCAAAATTGAAATTGAAAAAATGTCAAATATGATTACAAGAATTTTAAATATACACATATAACATATAGATAAAAATTGTTGATAAGAATAACTTATTATTACAATTTTATGATACAATAGTACATGAATATGGTATAATAACCCGAAAAGTTGTACAAGAACAAAATAGAATAGTTTATACTCTAATTGGAAGTTTTCTTCACCTCAACACTTCACTCAACCACAACAAAATTAATACAATCAAGTCCTAAAAAGAAAATCCGAAATAGAATATAGGAAGTATCTGAGATAATCTGTACACAAAATAAGGGAAGAAATAATTTTAGGACGATTTCACTAAAATAGGAAAATCTACAAGGTCCAGATTATTACATTATATATCGACCTACTGCCCATTAACGAACATGACTATCATATGTAACCTATCGTGTTACGTTATGTAAGTAATTTATTATGGGTATACAGAGGAAGGGGAGTGAATTTTGGGCCTTAATAAATTAGGGCCATAATTTAAATACGGACCAACTGGGCGCCAGTTTTTTGAGGGATGAGAGAATTTGAGGTCTCAAAGAAATAGACGGAAAAAAAGTTAGGTGTCGGAAGAAACTTGTATGGTTTTAAAGTATGATTCTCAGGGTCGTGATTATATCAGTTGAATTATTATTTTACTAAACTAATGAAATCGGGAACTATATGGGTTTCAGTAGATGGGACATCCGATACTGAGGACATGTAGGAATTTACAGTATCGTTCAAATAAAAATTGTTTGTTTTTTAACATTATTTGACGTAATAGCGTACTACATGAGAAAGTGTTCTTGTTTTTGTAAGTCGGCATTCCGATTATGATTAAAACCGGAAATTTTCAAAAATACTTAATCCTAAAACGTATAATGTTCACGCATTCCATTTGAAGTTCTTCGTTTGTGAGTCAAGCTGAAAGAAAAGAATAAAAGAAAAAAACACCAAATTAATTTCACTCATCCAACTTTCATTGTCACTACAATTCGTTTAATTAATTTTAAATTTACAGCCATTTCAAAATAATGTTGTAAGAATCGCAGTAAATGCCCCTAGTCAATTGGATCGTTGACTACACTTAGAATTAATAGATGAATTCATCAAGAAACGTTTTACAAAATAACATTCTCAGTTACCAGCTGTTAAAATTACTGTGGCTTACAATATAGGTCAAGTTTCGTCTCCGAGACTGAAGTCCAGACTGATGCAAGACATTTTGCTATGAACCTTGCATTTGTTTATTATTATTATTTATTTATTTTCATTTTGCTCAAATTATTTTTTCAGTATATAAGTCAGTTACTAATTTTATAGACATGTATATTATTTTTTTTCCTTTTCATCAGTTACATGCATATAATTTATAAGAAATGGAACTGAAATATAATAAAGGGACGCAATACTCGTGCGCGTTAGGGTGTGGTTACCAGAGAGCTCAGTTCAGGACGTTGTGGGTTCGATTCCCATCTGGGGAAGTTAATATTCACTTCTTGTTGGTCTTGAGAAATGAATCTTGACACTCCCGCCTTGGTGTACGCGGCGGCAACTTCAAAGTAGTCACCAGGGGTTGGCAAAAAAGACCAGAAAGCCCACTTGGTTACCAATTCCAATACCAATAGATGTATTATTTTCATTCTTTTTACAAATTCATTTTTTAAATTAAAATCATTCAAAAATTATAAAAAGAGACTAAACCTCCATGCTATCAATTTTTAAAATCAAATCTAATTGGCGTAATAACCACGTAATACCCACCAAGCCGATCTGATAAAAAAAATACATTTAATTAGTTTTTATGTGAAATATATGAGCCCTTGTTAATAGAAAAAAATTATAGAACATTGAATGTAAATCTAGACTGAAGAAGGGAGACAGCCGAACTAGACACAAAGCCATAATGACAGGAGACCATTAATTCATGTAAAGGAGGCACTCGTGTAGAACATTTGTTTTAGACGGCTAATTCCGAAACGATAAAGTTGGCTGAGGTATCAGGTGTGTTCCATGCTAATGTCCTAATGATCTTCCACTTGTCCTGAGCCTTTTGATGGATCATCCATCAGTATAAATCAGCTTAGGTATCTTTACAAATTGCCATGAAAATATCGCGTCGTGTGGGATTATTTTAAGATTGCGTGTTAATTAATTATCAAAATCAGATCAAATATTTATTTTTTATTTTTTTTTAGGACGCAAGATTCAAATTACGCTTTAATTTCAATCTAGATATTGAATAAAACGTGGATAAGATATACCACTTATAATAACCAACATTTCTGGACCCAGCACAGTGTTTTCACCAAACAAAAAACACTAAAGTAGTTTCTTTACTTATTCTATCATTTTTGCAGTAGTTACTGTCAACTTGTTGCGAAACGTTTTCCTATTTTATTGATAATTAATAATATAAAATGAATCCCCCTGAAAACAAACAACCAGAATAAAATTTTTTATAATCATTAAAAAATTAAATACTAACAAATTAAAGAGAACGCAAAGTTTTGTGTATGTTTGGTAGAAAATTGAAAAATAAAAGATATGTGATATATAAAATTTATTATAAAAAATATAGTATATACATTTTTTTTAAATAAAAAAATTATTTTTTTTTACCCACGATGGGTGAACTTTTGTCTACATTTCAAAGTGTTTTTATTTAAATTATTAATTATTATGAACAAATATATTTTGGATGTTGATATTTTTATTATTATATATCATTTAATGCATCCATCAACACCCCCGGATGTTATAAAAGAAAAAATTAACTGCCGTAGGATTTAAAGTTTGCCAGGTAGTTATTGTTTTTAAAGAAGATAGAGATCAAGCAGGAGTAAAAATAGCCGTACTACTCTTCTTCTTTGATCTAGAGCGGAAGCCCGAGGTCAACAAAATCGGTCAAAAACCCAAAGCAGAAAGGGAAATAGTGCAATACCACAATAGCAAGGCTTATGGTCACACGAAACAGTATTGTCACCCTATACGTAGGTGTGTCTAGTATCCATAGATCTGTGGATTGCAAGGGACCAAGAGAAATACCTTCAGTATGTTCACTATGCCATCAAGAAGGACACCCGGCTAATTATAAGGGGTGTCAAACTTATAAAACTCTGAAACCACGGAAACGAGAATACTCATCTGGACTTCCCAGACAACACAAGCAATGCTCAAGAATTGCCAACTCACATGGCTCCTACGTTCAGATGTTAGGAAAACCGCCAACACAATCTCAGGGCCCGCCACAAATACAACCTCAAACACAAATCCCCAACTCCAACTTCACCATATCCAAAAGTCAAGCCACTACCAAATCTCCTACCCTATCACATCATTCCTCTCTGAATTCAAATCCTTAGGTACTTCCCTGATATCACTTTTAACAAATCTAGTATCCCACTTCATCCGTCCCTTGAAAAATCCTTAAATTACTCTCATTAAACCTATATTCTCCTCTGAAACGCAAATGGCGTTAGAAATCACACCAACGTACTAACAACTTTATTACTCGACAAAAACGTCGACGGGGTACTAATAGCCTACTAATAACCAGTAAACAGTTTTTCAAAATACCACAACACCTAACTTGCCGTAATGACTATTCTGACAGTAGAGAGCATGCCAGTATTGCTGTCATTGTACTTCAGCCCCTTTCCCATCATCCACTCCCATTGCCTACTCACGATTTCCTACAAGCCACAGCCATAGCAATCAAAACGTTTTCCTTTCCAGTCACAGTTACATTAGCGCTCTCTCAACCAATCTATCTCCGATTCCCAATTTAGCTCTCTTCTCAATTCCTTAGGATATCATTTCATTCTAGGAGGATACTTAAACACCAAGCATCAGCTATTTTGACTTACGGACTAGGACCGCAGGGGGCACTTGAAAATTTAAAACGCGTACAATCCTTTTAGTCCAAAGGTCTTTGAACAATAGTCGATGCGCCTTACTATGTAACCAACAATACCCTACATTATAATTTTGATATCCCATTTGTATCCGACCTCATTAAATTCCAATTCACTACATTCCATGAGAAACTCATCATCCTAATCTCTTAGCCCAATCTCTATCTTGCATTACCCAACCCTCAATCCTCCACGAAGGTTGAAGCGGCAGTGGCCCAGAGACCTATTATAAATAATTATATAGCAGTTTAGGCAATGACAAGATTCTGTATTAAAGTCCTAGCATCTGCGGCTAGTGCCCTCACTCACCTTCCACTGGCCACCTCACTCACCTTTAATACCAGTGACGTGGTTGTGAAAGAAGCACCGGAATATTCCGGAGTACTAATGTTTCCTCCGCAAGTAGGGGGAAGAGCTCCTCAGGCTGGATGTAAATAGGGATGATTGTATTTAAGATATTATTTTACTTTAATTTTTTTTTTGGTATTTATTTATTTTTCCCTTCTCTTATATTTCTTATTTTGTTATCATTTAATTTATATATTTGTAAATATGGTGTGAATGAGCTCTATCATCCATATTACCTTGTCTAAAAATATGACAGAATTTAATATTACGAAGTAAAAAAATTACAAATCATCCAAAAAGACCAAGAAAAAAACCTTAAGTACCACACAGCCCATTTTTTTAAAATATAGAATTATATAATAATAACAAAACCTTATCACAGTTTTATTCCATATCTATGAGTAAATCAAATTTTTGTGCCTATTCAATTGGCTATTTTCAAACATTTTTATCTTTACTCCAGTCAACATGGAGTATTTTTTATAGAGACTGAAAATAAGATAATTTAGTTAAAGAAATAATAAATTTTGTCCCAATTTTATCAAAACTTAAATATGTATCAGTAAAATATGGATAATTTACATAAATCAAATATTTTTCTCTCCGTCATGGGCAGCGCATGTTATGTGAATCAAATAAAGAAAGTTAAGTCCCACCTAATCTATAAATTGAATCAGTTATTAAAATTATTTTTTCTTTAAAATCAATATCTTTTTTTCTTCTTATATATCATTGTAAATAATTTTTAAGCTAGCTGGTTCCTGATTTGTTTTTGGAAGATATTTGTGCAATAATAAAAATGGAAATAATTTTGCTTAAAACACCTAATAATAAATTGGAAAAGTAGAAACTAGAAGGTTTGGGGATTGATTTAATTTGCACAATTAAAGAAAGGAGATTGAAAAATATTTTTCCTAACGAAAATCCCCATATTTTCTTAAATTGGCGTATAACAACTTCCATTTCTATTGTGGTTTTATCGCAGGGGTTGGAATAATTTTTCGTTATTTTTCGTAATAATAATTTTCGTTAAATACTCTCATCAGCAATATACCCGTCGGTATATTTTGATTAAAAATATTTGAATGGAAATTGTTTGAAATTTAAAAAAAGGGAATTCCAGAACAAACAATGTTCAGATAGCAAAGATATTTATTGAAAGTGCCTTTAGATTTCAAAACAACCCTTAGAAGGTGCTCAGAACGGTCTCCAACAGCAGGAAAAGCGCTTCCACGAAGCGTTCATAACCTGTCCTACTGGAAACAATAAACTATTGTCATATTCGGATTATAAATTGAGGTATAAAATTCCGAGAATAGTCTATACAAGAACGTGATCGACGATATAAAATTTAGTTTCACGTGGCACACTTTCCCTGGAACAAATAGAAAAACTCTTCTCGTTGAACTGAAAGGATTAATCCGACCATTTCATTTGTGGAACTAAATGGCGTTCTTGCTCTGGGTACTGTAAAAAAATCCACATGGCTGATTTAAAATAATACGCACTACGGAAGCTCTGACCGAGAGACTGGAGTGACTAGACTCGACGGACTAAGAATATAGAATTTGGAAGGAGAGTAAAAAGAGGATATTTTTTAAGTTTTTAATAAAAGTTTTATTATTCCGAAATTTATTAAAATTACGATGCCAAAAAATGTCAACGAATACCTAACAATACATGGGTGTACCCAGCGAGAGACAGTTCCACCCCTTCCCAGAAGTGAAAAAAAGAATTATTAATTTATTTTTTCTAGAAAATAATTGTAATAACTAAACAATCACTGCTATAAATATATATAATTTTCCTAAAACTTTGGTTTCAATTGCCTTTTTCGTGCTGAAAATGTCACGACATGAACGAATATGGTTTTCCCCTCCCCGGTTTGGTATTGGGTACGCCCTTGTAATACCATACATATTAGATAACTTTTTTAGTAGATTTTTCCTCATCCGTTCCTCCTCCCTATGGAATTTTATTCCCTCCTTTATTCGTAGTTCTAATACCCTTCCAATCTTCAAATCCCGTATCTTCGACCACCTTCTGTCCACCCAATTCCGGAAGAATAACAATTGAAAGTTTCAAATAAGGTTTATATATTTTCTGTACTTAATGTTTATTCTAGTAAATATGTATATCAGCAGAAATTATACCTTTCCATTTATTATTTTTAGTTTAATTATATTGGATTTTTATCATTTTTGTTTTCTATTATTTATTATCATCAAGTGTTTGTCATCTTATGTTTTATGATATGACATATGGTTTTACTTTATTTGTTCTATTCTTATTTTATATATTCTGTTCATTATTATAGTTTATTTTTATCTTTTCAAATTCATAATGTTATTATATTGTATAAAAAGTCATAAGTTCATTTTTATTTTGTACCTCTAATTTTTAAGTAAATTTGGCTCTAAACCCTTATTTTGACGCCTGTGTATTATTCTAAATGGATCAATCCCAGAATAAATAAATAATATTATTATTACAAAAAAATATGAAAATTTAAAAAAAAAAAAAAGAGTATCATTTGTTCATCGTTTTCAGTTGTTAATTATTGAGTTATAAAAACCTTTTGGTATGGAAAATATCAAAAGTTAGTTAAAACATAAAATATTAGGTTGAGGACCTTTGTATTTAATTCTTGATTGATTAAAAAAAATAAGTAAAATAAAATGGGCTTCACTAGACTCACCTTATCAAAAGTTTAATTTTAATATAAAAACAGTATTATCATTATTTTTTTGTGGTATTAACTTTTTATTATTTAATTTCAATAAATGATTGAGGAAAAAAAAATTGGACCATTTTAAACCCACATTTTTGGGGGCTTCACAAACGTTCGTATTCCTCTCGTATCCATTCCTTACAATCCTAAATCCTCAATGCTCCAGAAGTTTCTAACATTACTTCCTCTTCCGTTCCTGACGATCCTCCGAAGCGCCTCGAAAAAGAATAAGGCCTCGAAAACTTCTATTGTAGAAAATTATTAGAATGATACTAATGGGTATTTTCTCTACATGCCTGTATCTTTCTTTTTAAATTTCCATCAAATTTACTTGATGCATATTTATATAAATACAGTTGTAAACAATTAATAATATATAATAAATAAATAAAAAAAGATAATAATGAAAAATGTTATCAGTTTATATTATATTAGCAGAAATTGTACCTTTCCATTTATTATTTTTAGTTTAATTATATTGGATTTTTATCATTTTTGTTTTCTATTATTATTTATCATCAAGTGTTTGTCATCTTATGTTTTATGATATGACATATGGTTTTACTTTATTTGTCCCGTTCTTATTTTATATATTCTGTTAATTATTGTTGTTCATTTTTATCTTTTAAAATTCATTATCTTATTATATTTTATGACGTTTTATAACTTTATTTTTTATCTTACTCTAAGGCTCTAAAGCATAATTTTGACGGACCCTTTCATTGGCTATTTTCTAAATTAACTAGTCTTCATTTAAAATATATTTTCATATATACAACAACTCCTAGGATTATTTGTTCCAATTTACTTTTTTTTTTTAAAGTTTTTCCTAGCTGTTTTTTCCTTAGGTCGTTGTTTTCTTCTTACTCGGAGCTTTTACATCTAAAATAAAAAACTTAATATTATACACAAGCTTTATTTTTTGAATCATATCTTATTGTTTATATAATATAAAATAATTTTTTTTTCCTTCTGTTTAAAATTATTTTTTTAACTAAATTGGATACAAATTTTGAATTACCTGGTTTTTAATTTCTAGAAAAATATCTTTATTCACAAAATACTTCTTTTCTAGCCATTTTTCATCTGTATTAACTTGGCTCACAAAGAGACTTACGTTGCTTTACAGTGCATTGTATTGGATTTATTATTCAACTGTTGTTTGCAATGTGGAGGTGCTGCGCTTTGAATTTATTTATGAGTTCGGCATATGTGACATTTAAATTTCTTGTCTCTATTTTATAATTAATTTCATTTTTGTACTATATTCCTCTAAAATTGTATTGTTTTATGTCCTTTTGTTAAAGTTAAGTTTACAACTATACTACTTCAGTTTCGTCTTAAACCTTTGACCATCAGCGTTTAACCATTCATATCCGATTATTAATTTCAATATTAAATCATTAGAAATTAAAAAAAAAAAAAAAAGAAAGCCCTAATAATTAATATTGGTTATTTTAAGAGAATAGGCAATTCAGACGTTTACGTGATGATCTGAAACAGTTAATTCAAGGGGAGACCTACCCGTCCCCTGAAATGAAGGGGTATATAACATGTCTAATGCCATGTTATATTCATGCTGGGATATAACGCTAGTGAACATATGCATCAACAAGACGCCAGATGGTAAATTATTAGCCTAAGAGAACCCCCTTTGTGCTCTCAGAGGCTAACACTAGGAGACAAATAATAATTCTCTGTTTGCTTCAGACTGGTTCCGCCCTCTCAATTACCCTTCTACATGTCTTACATCTGATAAATATCAAAATCTAAATACCATTTTAAATTTAATTTAAAAAAAAAAATAAATGATATACACGACCTTTCGGGACTGTATAACAATAATTTTTGAAGAATTTCCACCACAAATTTATATTTATATAGAGAACTTTGGTAGTGATAAATATAGGAGGAACAACCAGCTGACGAAATTAGATTTTTAATTTTTGTGGATTGTTATAAATCGGTATTTAAATTAAATGATTTGTTGAGCATATGTTTGAATAGTTTCAAGTCAAACCTAATATTCTCAACACAGGTCTTTGTTATTTAGATATTGAAAAAAAAATCTGATGAACTAAAGGAAGATGGCTTACGCAAATGAGTTTTTTTTTGTTTCCAGAAAGACAGGATTTGAATTTTTTTTTGTTCGTCGTTGGTGTCTTATAATAGTAGTGTAAAACTATCTTGATGTAACAATTTTTTTTTTTTGGTTTCAACTAATAAAATAATGGCCAACAAACTGGAAAGGCTAACATTTCATTGAAAACTGGGTTTTCAATCAGTGCTCTATATCTCTAAAGCTATCAACCGCAATTCTAAATTAATAAAACTTTTTTTAAAGGATATATATATATATATATATATATATATGTAAGGAAAAGATGGCTAGGGGTGCGGTCGTTGAAGAGAACAAATAAGTAAAAATGTATTCATTTGTGCCAACGTTTCTGCCTGAATTTCAAGCCATCAGGCTTGGTGAAGATCTAAAGCCAAGAAACTTTTTTTAAAGAAGTATGAATTTTTTAAAATTTGAACCCAGATAAAGTTCTTTACGTTCAATATGTCTGGAGATTCAATGTTTTTACATTTCAATATTTTTTTTTCAAATATTATGAAGTATATCTCCTAAGAAAGATGATCATTTGATATTACTTTAAGATACATTTACATAAATTCAATCCAAGAGCTAATATATATCTGAACGTTTAATAGTTTCTTTTACTTATTCCTATATAAATTATAAGTATTACTATCGTGAACAATTAAAAATCTGAGTTTTCAACGGAAATACACGTTCCATAGTAAGCCGAAAACAAAAACCTTTTTTTAAAGTTTTACGAATATTACTAAGGCATTTTCTTATATGCTTGAGAGTTTACAGCTACTTTTAGGCTAAAATTGACTTTGTATCGTCTCTTTTTCTTTTTGTTCACTAAACGGCTCTAACGATTTCGGTATTAAACACTTTATGTTGAGTAATTAATTAGTAATTAATAACAAATAGGTCTTATCAGAACAGTTTATAAGGATGTAAATAAAATAAAATTAAAAATTACTTCCTCAAAAATACCTTTCATTGTGTTTACATTAAAATAATTAACCATTTATTATTCTAAGTGGTAGTAAAAAACTGACAAATAGAAAATAAACGTTTTCTTGTTGGTACAGTTATTATCAAAATAGTCATAGCATGAAAATACGAAAACATTGTAATAGTTAGTTAATGTTATATCATTGGAGTTCTGGCAATGGTCGGATTCTCCACTCTAGTTGAGTGTTTGCGGCTTTAGCGCACTTGCTCAGCCTCCACTGGCTCACTACCAGTGATGCGGCGAGAGGGATGCGCTGGGATCTTTTGAGCTCTGCTCTACCCCTGACACGTGGGTGATAGAGTGGGCTCAGGAATCCTCAGGTCGATTGTGTAAATATTGTATATAAGAGTGTAAATGTATATATTATTTTATCATTATGTTATTTTATTTATTTTTATTTTCTTACACATAGTTTGATTAAGTTCATTTTGTTAATTCTTCTGTTTGTATATATTTTAAGAGAGATTTTTTAAATTCATTTATTTATTTGTATTCTTATATTATTTTATTTTAGTATGAATGTGGATATTCATCACTATTACCTATTGCCCACAACTGTATGGCAGATTGTAATATCTATCTATTAATTAAAAAAAAAGTTATATCTTCTACTATTTACAATAAATTCTCAAATTCATCCTATGCATTCTATGTTGTTTTTTACCTGCACAATAAATTTATTACAATTTCTTTTTTAAAATTTAAAACAATTATTATTATTATGACACTACGGTGCTGCATAAACCGGGGCCTCCTCCACAACAGCCAACCAATCTACACGGTCTCTTGCTTTCTCCTTCCATCTGTCAACCTTCAATTACCTGATTAAAATATTTTTTAAAATTACATTTTGTGTTCTCCTTATTAGCCTTAAACAATAACACATTTAAACGTGAAATATTGTTATTGATAAAATAAAATAATTAAAACAAGGAAGAGTACTTTTCATTCAGAAGATCTAATTGTAATAGTTATTTTTTACCTTACCTTTTATTATTATTATCTTGAATTAGAAAGTAGTCGTTTTGAAAAGAGCGAGAAATAATTTCAGTTCAACGAAGGAAAATAAGCTGAGTAATGTGCGCATCGAACTTTTTTTTCTATATAAAGTTTTCTAATTATGTTTTCACCGACAAATTGTTTTAAAGATGGCAGAATTAATCCATAAAATTTCGTAAACATAATTTATTTTAACATTCATGTTCAACTGATAAAAAATAAAAATGACTATCATTAATATTTCAACGTTTTATATGATGAGTACTTTTTTTCTCACAAAAATTCAACATGATTGTTACTTTTAACACTGGATTATTTTATTAAGTAGCTAAATTGAAACTATTCGTATAATGATTTTACTATCGTAGGGATGTTAGTATTATTTAATATCTGCTAGAGAATTGTCGAGACAACTACGATAAGTAAAGCATGTCTTAAGTAGTCAGCCGGTATTTAAGTCTAAGCCTCCACTCCTCTAAATTATTTCTGCCAGGGGCAACTGATTTCTAAGGAAAAGGATTTCCTCTTCTGCTTCCAACGCTTATACGTTTTCCAGTTAGAGATGATCATTGAAATTCGTTTAATTTGTTAATAAATATAACACAATTTATTAAGTTTTGCTGATAGGGCAGCACTACTTAATTAATAACTATTAGCTGAGTATTTGCGAAATTAGAGAAATTGATAGGAAAATTTGATACATTTATGGTTGTTTTATTTTTATTTTATTTTTTATATTTAATATATAATTTATGCCGCCAATTTGGCCAGAACCAGATACCAATCCTTCCACGATAAAGTTCCTTATCTGGAAGATCAAAGATGGCCTGGAGAGCTTCTCCTCGACTAACAACAAATTAACTGATTGTATATATTGTTAATACAGTTGTAAATATGAATAAATAAATGAAAATAAAAATATAAAATTTAAATTAGTGTAAATAAAATCTCTCGTATCATGAAAAGGGGGGGGCAGTGGTAGCAGCTTGACAACGCATCAGTCTACCTTCCCAAATGTTGTCAGATCGAGTCCCGGTCCAACCCGGGCTTTTTTAAAGCATAAAATAATACAAAAGTCACTCGCAACCTCCTCCCGGGCATTTGTGAGGCCCGTTAGCCAATGGGTGCCGCTCACAAAAAATAGGTGTGGGAGTGACGAACCTACCCTATGAAAAATCCGCGTCAATAAACGCGCGATGTATTTCCTAATACATCACGCGAGGACTTAGACCTCCATGGTCTGTTGCCTATATAATAATAATAAAAATCTTTTCCAACCCCTAGTGGCTACTTTGAAGTTGCCGCCGCGTACTAACCAAGATGTAAGTGTCAAGATTCATTTCTGAGGACAGCCAAGAAATAAATGCCCTAGGTGGGAATCGAACCCAGAACTTTCCGAACCGAACGCTCTGGGACCCAACCCACACGGATGTCGCGTCCTTTTTATATACCGTATATAATAATTAAATAATATTGTATTATTAGCCATAGAGTTCAGCGTATTTTAAATGAGATCAGTAAAAAAAAAAAAATAAATAAAAAAAATCGACATACCATTTATTGAATCAACTGAGTTAACAAAATATATTTTATGTGATTTACGGAAAGTTTCATGTTTCGTAAATTTAAAATTGTAAGCAAACAGAATAAAAATAACAAGCCTAATATTAAGAGCCACCCTTAGACTAAAGAAAGACTTAAGGGCTCGTTTCTAGATTAGGCCGTACTATTTTTAACTGAAGGATTTTTTTCCTTAAAAATGTTTGAAGAGAATTACGATGCGATCCTCTTGGTTTGTTTTGTAACCCAAAAATTAAATAACTCATCTATTAATTTATTCTTGGACATTAATTAAAAACTTATAATATTGTTATTATCAGTTTTCATAATTTTTTGTGGATATCACATTATTATAATATAAAATATATTATCTATTTTAACTTTATAATATTATAATTTATGGGTAATCCAATGATAAAATTTATAATAATATAAAGTTTATCATTGCATTACCGACAAATTATCACTTAGTGGTAATTTTAAGCTCAGTTTGTCTTCTAAATTTAAACAATAATTATTACATTTATTAGTCATATAATCGATGAAGGAATTGGGGATTTAGGAACTAGATTTGAATGGATGATAAACTGAAAAAAATACAAATTACATTAATAAAATCTATTATTATTATTGATATTAGTTATTGAATGAATGGATGAATGAAAATCAATCTTTATTCTGGGACACTTGTTCCCCAAAAAATAACAATTAGGGACAGTTTTAGTATCTTTTCATGATTGCATTGACTTTTGATCATAATTAGATGGATCTATAAGAATATATTATATAACTATATATTAAAGAATTGTTTAACTATATTTATAATGTTTCTTATTATTCACAAGTTCACGGAAGTTTGATAGTCTAGAAGGTGGATATATAGTTAATGTATGAATGAGGTTAAGGAGGAAGCTTTACGGATGGATATGGCTAAAGAATTCCAAAATGAGGAAGCTCGGACAGCAAAAGATTTTTCATAGAAGGCAGTTCTGTAGGTAGGGATATACAGGGGATCGGTAGGTTGGGATACTGTGTTTAATAGGTGGATGGATAAACGTAGGCTAAAGAGATCAATGATGTAGGAAAGTTTTTAGGTTATTAGGGTTTGATGTGCCATGGAGGTATATCTCCGGATACTAGAATAGAGCCAACTTTGCTCGGAATGTGAGACATGAGAACGCCTAGGAATACCGAAAATGAATTTTATAAATCAGTTCATTAGTCTTTCTAGTCTCTTTTCTCGTTGAATGGATAGTCCTCCATAAAATAAACATCCGTAATTGAAATGTGGAAGAATAAAGGAGGATACTAAGGTGACTTCGAGGAAGTGAATCACCAGATTTTAGGAGCTCTTTAAGGATTGAGATGTTTCATGGAGTTATTTGGGAAATGTGGCTATACCATGTTAAGTGGTGATCAAAGGTGACTCCTAGGTTTTTTATAGTGTTTTGAAACTGGATAGGTATGTTGTTGAGGTATAATAATGGATAGCAAGGAAAGGTTTTGATCCGATGAGAATGACGAATAAATGAGAATGAATGGAGAATTATTATAACTTTCCTTGAGTATCATATTATTATTCATTTTTCTCAGTATTATAATCTATTACTTATCCCGTCATGGGAACTCTTAACCCAAGCATGGGAACCAGTTTGTTTTCAAAATTTATACGAAAATTATTCTATTTACTAATCATATAATCGATGAATGAATTGAGGTTTTAGGAAATAGATTTGAATCGAATAGAATGGATGATAAGCAGGACCTGGATAACAAACTGATAAAAGGTCATTTAAGAATTTATTTTAGATTGGGAGATGGGTAGATTGATTTATTTTTCGGAATCAATTTATCCATTTAAAAATCTAAAAATATATAAGCTTGAAAAATTAAAATGATAAAATCTATTATTATCATTGATATTAGCTATTAGTGTATCTTTCTTTATTATTATTCATCTTTCTCAACATTTTAATGTATATGTTAGAATAGATTACGTCAATTAATCTCTAGATTAATTAATAATCTTCCATCATGGGAAATGGGATTGTTAGCAAGTAGCCTTCTTCGCAATCTCACTGAAGCCCATCTCCACGTCTTTTATATATAGTCCTCTTTCTAATATTCTTATTTCGACTTTAATGTATTTTATATGCTATAAATTTACTATAAACTCATTTTAAAAACGTCTTTGCAGGCTTCACTACTATAACTTGTATAACATGAGAAAATAATTTTTCCTATACTTTGCGAAAATCCACATCACAACCGATGTGTGTCTATTACAATGAATTATTATTGTCTAACATTATTTGTTTAAAAAAGGATCATTACCAGCGAATGGAAAAGATCACGCAACCAGGCGACATTTTTATTGAATAATTAAATTAATCTTGTTTATTTAATCTGCCAATTCACATCAATACCTAATATAATTACAACCTTGAACTATTCCAATCAATATAATATTCACCCGAAGTCCACATAATTTGCATTAAGCTGAAACGGCTTGGATTCGTTGACATTTGACTAATTATTAGCTGACAATTAAGTGAATACCTTTCAAGTTAATTATATTCCTGAAAGTTAACAAGGTAAATGTTTACTGTTATTATAATCTGAAATGAAGGAATATACATTTTGGTAATAAGATGATATACAAATAAGAATATTAAGTGGGGACTGCTACTTCTATTAGCGGGAAAATGTGAATGAAATAATTTTATATAAAATTTAAACATGACATGTATTTGTTTTGTACTGTATTTTATTCTTTAAATACCATTATGAATGTATAAATGTATTCATGATTTTATGTATAAAAATTACTCAGTCAGCCAACATGACGTGAACAGAGAACCACTTCTGTGAATTAAATAACATAAAATTCAGTGAAGACTAAAATGATTTTATTCTAACATATTTACAATAACTACATGTTACTGTTACTGTTACTCAGTCTCTATCTTCTAACTTAACTATCTAGTATAGGAAATAAATATGAACACTTGAGAAGAGGGGGTAGGAAGAATAATGAAATAGGAGAAGGGGTTTGGACCAATCAGATAATTTAGGAAATTAGGCGGAGCATAGAGAGCCTATGAAATTAGAAGTAAATATCTGGGAGGGGGAAAAAGGCGTGACTAGAAGCAGGATGTGTGGCTTCCAAAAAATTGGGGTAAGAGCCATGATCTTGTGAGAACTAACTTTCATGTGTTAAACATAAAATAGTTAGACTGCTGCAAGTCCATTGTGAGATGACAGCATGTACCTCCCTAAGTGTCAGCCCTTGCTATTGATACAGGATACTAAGGGCTTGAAAGGGCTGTTATAAGGGTCTCTGGGGCCTTCTTAGAACCTAGTCGTTTTTATTGGGTTCCTTTTTCTATAAAATTGTAAGAGAATGTAACCATATGTCAAAAGTGACATAGGTTCAGTTGGGCAAGGGGCAATTGTTTAAATTTATAATACCGGTTCCTTAACTTGTGTTTTACGTAATTAATTATTAGGATATATTGGACGTCATTTATTTTATTATTATATTCTCTTATAGGGAGAGGGTAGCTCAATGGTAAGGCATGACAGGGACTCAGGTTCGAATCAGCAGATAATTATTTTCTGTTTCACAGTAGCCGTGAGTCAGCCCAGTGGTTTCGGTAATCCTCTGGGGTCTACCCAGCCTCATTAAGTGGGTACCCTTAGTTGGGTAATAATACAGCTGTTGAGCGTGATTCAGACCAAATCGCCTCCTTGTACAACCGTTAGTCTAGTCTACTTCCTTACAAAGTACTGCACATCTGACCCTTTATGGGTTGTAGCAGTACAAATTTAATATATATA
>NW_027108775.1:116737-130954 GCF_000696795.3 Halyomorpha halys | reverse complement strand
TATATATATTTATGTTCACAAATAAATATCAACGTAAATTAACTACAGTATTTTGGTTAGTAATATACCCTAAGTGATGTTGCACGGGAAACCGTTTAATAGTATCGTCGGAGTGTGTTCCTTTGCTCCTTAAGGAATAACATTTCTCCAGTAACGTCAAAACTTGCGTGTGGCATACCAGTTGTTGTTGAAAGGTGTGGAAGAGCTGAGAGAAAAAGAGGTAAATTATACCTTCCAATTTGCAGTTACAAGGTTCAGTTGAAAAATAATCATAGGTTCCACCATTTGTCTTTCTCCTCTTGTAATTTTCTGTTAAACTTTAATTATTAGATTGCTTCTTCTCGAAGTATAAAGGGAAGTGTGGCCTTGAAATTGTTCAAATTCCGTCTGTGTTTAAGAAGCAAAGGTCAGTTTTAAATATTAATCTTATTCTTAGTCAACGGGAAACGTGACTGCGGATAACTTTGCACCAGAAATTAAGAATAATTTGCTGCAGTATATTTGTCACCATTTTCGATTTTTTTTGTTTTTAATTTTTTAGCGCCCTTTCAATTAAATTGTAATTTCAAATTAATTAAAAAAATAATATAATTTGAGTTTATTTTTGTCTAGATATTTTTTTTTGTCTTTCATTTTTTTTTTATTTGCACCTGTAAATATACTTAACAACCAGCAAATGAGATTTTCTATCCAAGCATGGCATAAGTTTGCATAAGTTGGCACCACTCGTTTGAAACGTAAAGTGATGAGTTCGTTGCCAGTCTTACAAATTGTGATTGAAAAGTTTTTATTTTTTGATTCTGTCTATTTAGGAGGTCCATAAATTTGGCAGGCGTAAGTCCATATTGATTTTATTAAGTAATTGTGTACGTTAAGTTTCTATCTGAGCGATAATTTAGATCATCTAGATTAGAATATAATTGTCTCAGTCGGAAATTTAGCGTTGTACGTTTTGTCTTGACATGTTAACCTTCTGTCATAGGTAACTCCTAAATAAGTTACAGTGTTTGATTATAGTATAGAGTGATTGTCATTATAAACTGAAGGGCATATCTTGTGTCGTAGAGTAAATATGACTAATCATCAATAAATAAATGACTGATCAATAATAAAATCATGCTAGATAAATTTCATATTGAAAAATCTAGTCGACAATAGAAAAGGAAGTAACGTTCTTAATTGTAAAATATCATTTTATTGATTTTCTGTTTACATTATATCGTTACAAATAACGTTGTGTCGGGTCTTATAGGGTCTAATCTAAAAATAATGTTTTTGGCCAATATTAACTATATCATAAATACTCTTCCACCATTTTGTTATTTTCACTTAACTATACATGAAATGTATAGTAAGGGGCAATAGTACGATTGTAAATTTGATTTTATAAGGGAAATACACGGGTTATTCTCCCCTAACCAAGTATTCCCCATAGCCAAGTGGTGTGTGCTCGTGTTTGTCTGTGTATCAGGGTACATGCGAATGAAACATTAATGAAAGATCGAAACCAAGCGTCAACATGGGACTGCCACTTTGATCCTAAGCGAGTAACCTAACATTCAAAATCCAATTAAACCTGTTAGTACAAGAACCCAAGAGGAGAAAAAAGGCAGTTATCTCACTCCAATTTTTGATTACTTTAATGAAAACTACGTATAACTAATAGACAAAATTGATGAGTCTACCAAGTATAGGTAGGGGGAATAAAAAAAAAGCGGCTGTTTCAAAGCGATAAAAAAAACTAATTTTTCATTCGGAGCTCTATATCTTAAAAAGTAGGAACATTACAGGAAAACCTCAGAGAACGTCATTTAAAGAAGAGTAAATTTGCTAAAATATTAGCACTAATAGAGTTATTTACGTTAAATATTTTTCGAGACATAGCTTTTTAAAAAGCAACATTTCATAAAAATGTTGTATGGGACGTACTGAAAATTCAGTAGTTAGTGAATTTATTCTGAAAAACATATAACTCAAAAACCATATAACGTACAGATGTCTATTAGCACTCAAATTAAAGCTAGTTTAATGAACTATATAGTAGTTTCTAAGGTTCATCTTCGTAGGAGTAATAGTTTTCATGAAATTTGCTAATGTAAATTGATTTATAGTTGTTTGGACAAATTTTTATTTGCCAAATTTATATTCATATGTGAATATCATAAAAACTACTACCCCTACGATGATAAGTGTCATAAACTACTTTATAGTAAGTTAAATTTCCTTTATTTTGAGTGTTGGCAGACGTATGTGCGTCTTATGGATCTAGAGATATATTTTTTCAAAAACCCAACATTTTATACGAACAACTAGAAATTAACAGTGTGAATTTATTTTGTCAAATATCATAAAAGACTAGTCCTTCAAAGATAAACATTATTAACTATTTTATAGTAAATTTAACTAGCTTTAATTTGTGCGCTGGCAGACATCTGTACGTCCTATGGTTTCTGAAATGATGTTTTTCATAAATCAAACTTATTGTCCGAACAACTATAAATCAATCTATTTTAGCAAATATCATGAAAACTACTATTCCTAAGAAGGTAAAGGTCAGAAACGTCTTTATAGTCCATTATTCTAGCTTTAATTTGAGTGCTAATAGACATCTGTACGTCACATAGTTTCTAAGGTATAGATTTCTCAAAATAAATAAACTAACGACTAATCTTTCAGTAGATTTTTAAGAAATTTTGCTTTTTAAAAAGCTATATCTCGAGAACTATTGGACGTAAATAGCTATCTTAGGGTTAATATTTCAGAAAATTTACTCTTCTTTAAATAATGTGCGCTAATGTGGTTTTCTAGTGTTGTTGGTAGTTTTTAAGATATAGAGCTCCGAATGAAAAATGAGTGTTTTTAAAGGTTTTGAAACAGCCGCCATTTTTTATACCCCCTACCTATACTTGGCAGACTTATCAATTTTGACTATTAATTATACATAGTTTTCATTAAAGTGTTCAAAAATTGGAGTGAGATAACTGCCTTTTTTTCTTCCCTGCTCTTGTACTATTTGATCCTATGCCAGTAACCTAACATTCAAAATCCAATCAAACCTTTCCTATTGAGAATCTATCCCTAACCTTCTTCAGGGGCTTCTTATGTATAGAACGCGACAGTTCTGCTGTCATAAAAAGAATTTCTTCCTCATAAACTTGACCAGAAATTTAAAAAAAAAATTAAAATTTTATACTAATTAAAATCTCTCTATTATAAAAAAATGATTTTAGTAATCACCGTGTAATATTTTATTTTAAATTAAAGTACCGGGATAAAGACTTGATTTTTTTTTTACTGTTTATTCTTAAACTATTACACTCTATTTTTCAATATAGTGTAATAGTTTAAGAATAAAACAATTAAATGAACAGTTTTATAATTTTTAAAACGAGGTTTGATCCGCCGATGGAGGTTCCTCTCTAGTTATACATAATATTAATCTACACTGACTATACAATTTATATTAATCAAAACTTTGAAAAATGTTTATATTGATGTTCTAATATTTTCAGTAAAGTTTCGGCGCAACTGGTATTATCAAAAAACGTTTTCAAACGACTAAAACTTTTATATAATTTTTTAGTCATTGATTTTAAACTAAATGCTCAATATTCCATAGTTCATTTTTTTAAATATCTATTTAATTAAATAATAATTGTTTTTTAGTCATCAATTAAACAATTTTCGTCGTACTTTGATTAAAAAAATTTTTGCCCGGTTTCAAGGCTGAAATACACCCTATTTTATATTTTGATAAAATTTATATTATTATGTTTATTTTACATTTTTTATTTCAGTGATTTTTTCTGTACTAAACACGATAATCGCCCAAAAAAAAAAAAATCTTTTTTGACAACTTACGGTCGAGAAAATCTAATGAACTTAAAACAACAAATCGTTTGAGAATTCAATTTTTGATATACCCTCTCCCGGCCAGGTAAACTCTATTGCCTGTCTTGATGAGGGATTCTCAATTATCATAACGGAATCAGAATAAAATTTAATTCTCAGATTATGTTCTTCGCTTTAGTTCGATTTCCAATACCTTTTCCGCGCAAAGTGTCAAAAATAATTAAATTTCCTTCCGTTTTTTTATTTATTATTTTTTTTATAATGTATGCCTTAAGGAGACGTTGGTTTGAGAAAAATTAACGATACAAAATCTTTTTTAAATTAGATTTTCTATTCATTACAAATAGTTTATTCTGAAAATTTGGAAGATGCTACAAAGGCGCCTTCACTACTAAAAGATATCCATTCACAATAATTAAGATCTACCAAGTTTCATTTAGAAATTACGAAAACCCACCAGATATATAATATACCATTGAAAGCCAAAAAAATCAGTAAATTTTAATTTACAGTAGTAGAAGAGTAACGATAAACGCATAAATTAACTGAATTTATTAGTAAATGTTTTCGTGTTTCTATGGTTGTTACGGCAATAATCAGTTTTTACATTTGCTAAGTTATGTATGAAATTAATTTCTACTCGGTGTAGAGTGATAAGTGAAGTCTGATGTGCGTGCTGCTCCAGAATTTTTTTAAAAGTGTAATAAATATTGGCTGTATAAACGTTTTAACTCCTTAATTTGCAACTAGTAAGCGAAGTGGTTGAATTCTGATTCAGGTTTTAACTGCCCTTTCATTACAAAGTGAAATTAATTTTAGGGTCAGTGCATTAAAATATTACCAGCGTCTGAAACACACACATAACAAAGTTAACTAATTTTCATGCATTTCTTAACACCAGCACGAAAACCATGAAAATCCACCTATGAGTTTTGCTTTACAGAGGCAATTGTGTCTCTCTTAGATATTTTCATCGGAAATATTTTAATAGGTAGATACATATTTTCGAAAATGGAGTTGTTTTTTAGTATAATATGAGCTTAAAAATAAGATAAATTTTGCATTCTTTATGTTTACAATTTTTTTTGATTTTTCAGTTCTTGTTGATTACGAACGAACTTCTTAAAAGGTCTTCATTGTGGCTGCTTAGACAATAAACATTTATTTTACATTAAAAGGTGTTTAAGCAATATATAATTACATTAATCTTGCTTCTTCATATCTGTGTTAGTTATATCAACCTCCTTCCACATTTATCTATATATTATTTTGCCTTTTACTTAATATTATTATTATTTAACTAATTATTTTTACTTTAATAATTATTTTACTTCTCTAGTTTGTATCCTAGATAATTGGAATTGAACTTTTGCGCTAATCTTTATTTATTTTCTTATGCCTCTTGCCTATGTAGCTATCTGCTCTCTTCTCTTTGTTCATTTTCCTTTTCTTTTGTATAATAAATAAAAATTGTATAATTAGGCAGAATCTTTACACTTTCTTGAAACTAGTTATAATAATTATTGTGATGAATTATAAAAGTGAAAATTAACTGTGATTAAAAGTTTTAATTTTTATTTTTAACATGTTGAATTGACAAAATAGGGTAATTGTGGACTGAAGTTACTGACCTGGGCAGAATAGTCTGCATAACATTTTTTAAAATTGATGAGGTTCTAAAATTTTATTCTAGGATGGCCAAATTGGCCGAAATGTCGGACTTCGGAAGAAATATAAGTTGTTTTGAGACTAAAATCGGATAAAATTTATTTTATTTAAACAATTAGTTATTATTTTTATAGTACTTAATACAATTAAGTTTGGGCCCTGACAGGTGTAAGATTGAATTAACATTTTTTTAAGCCAAAAATATTTCTGGCCTGCTTGATCAACTATTACTTTGAACATTTTAAGCACTAGGGAAACACTCCAGCTTTATAATGGAAGTCAACTTGTATTGTAGAAAATTGGACCAATATTCTGTAAACATCTACATAAAGAAACCATTCAAATATTTTCCAAAAGATATTTTGAAATCTAAGAAAACACTCTTCTCAATATCTAATGATTCAACCAAATACTGGTAAAATAGGGTATTTTTGACATAAAAAATCAATATAATAGTCAATTCAGAAACCCAAGCATATATATGGTATTTTAATTATTATGGAAACAGAATTAATTTTAATTTTTAGTTTTAAAAAGTAACATTTTTAATCTGTGTACCAACATATGGAAAACGCTAGCCGCCATGATGGTTTCTTATGTGACGTCATTTAGACATAAACAAAACCCACTGATTTAACAATTCACACTCTTTAGCTGTATTTAAGTTATCATGTTGAACCTTTTCAATCAAAGGAAGCCTTGGTCTTTTACTTAAGGCAGATGGAAGCTCAGGTAGAGTAACCAATGTTTTAATTTTTTTTTTTCACTGATCTCAATAATTTGTATCGAACATAATTCTCCATATTGTTTTCTAACTGGAAGAAAACATCATTTCATTTTTAAATACCTTATCTAGACTTTCGGAATAAATATAACTTCGTATGAACTTACAATCTGTATCTTGCATTATACTTATATCGAAATGATCTTTACAAAAATTTAATATTATTTAGATTCGATAATAATTTTAGATTCCTTCTAGCCAGCTTTAACCAGATGTTTCTAGTTTCAACATGTTTTTACTTTTTTGATAAACAACTATTTTGAAGTTTTTACAGTAGTATTTTTGCTACTAGGCATTACACAAGAAAAACAAGGAACATAAATCATAATAGATAATTGCTTAAATAATAAAGAAAACGAAAAAAATTAAAATAACACTGTCACAAAAAAAAAAATTAATGATTGCTTTTTGGCGCGGCAAAAAAAATATCCTTCTCATACTTGATTTTCATTTTTTTTTTAATATATTTAATTGAGAAATTAATTTGCTTCATAAACATTGTTTGTTATTTTCAGAGTGATAATCTAAAATATAATGACCTAAAATATGTTTAAATAGTCTCATCAACTAGAATTAACGAATATCCTAAAAAATAGGGGTGATCTATACCTTTTTTGTGGGGTGTACGTATGCATAATGGGTATTTAAATTAGTATATTTCTTAAAATCTACTATATTATTTATATTTTTTATTAAGTAAATTGCCTTCATTTTTTCTGGGTTTTTTTTTTCTAATATTTAAGGATTTTGAATCTGTATTTATAGTTTCCTAATATACTGCTCAGCTAACGCAAAAATATTTTAATTTTTACATTTGGTAATGGAAGTACGTTGTTTAATCCTAACTTTTAATTACTATAAAAATAAAACCACTATAAAGGAAAAACAATTGTTCACTGGAGGAATAATTTTATAAATCTTCACCATTAAAATTATTGTGTAATATCTATGTTTCAAGACTTAATAGCAGTTATACATAATTAGCGAATATTAATTATGCATTAATTTTATATTATTTATATTATTTTTAAACTTATTTATCCAGTCAAGTATTTCTTTTAACCAACTTTTTACTATATTTTCCTTTTAATCTATGTATTAGTTTTCGTTTGGTAAAATGTATTTATTTGTTTGTTTCACTGTAAACTGATCTACTGCTGTGTGTATTATTTCTCTGGTTTGATCTCACATTGCTGTCTAATAGTGAATTTGTTTAACGGGTCACTGGGGAGTATCTGAGAGGGGGAATTCGGGAGAGTGAATCTGTTGATCAAATGAAATAAAAATTGTGAAATGGAAGGGACAAGAAAGGGAAAGAAAAAAAGGAATAAATTAAAATATTTGTATTTAATGTGTAGACTGGAATTGATTTTGAAAGAAAACACTTTTTCCCCACAGTTTTCTTTTAAAGAAAACTGTGGGGAAAAAAGTGTTTTCTTTCTTTTTTATTATTTGTTTATTTTACTGTAAAATAATCATGTAAAAATATGTAATTTATATATGTTCGATCACGGATTGATTAGTATACTGTGTTATGTAGCCACCCGATGTATTTGGGCAGAATGGATGCATTTCTCTCTCCTGGTAGTAAAGAAATAGTGTGATAGAATCTATACAACTCTAATACTTATTGCTCTCGAGTGTGGCAGATTATATTACTATCTCAATAAAATATATCATTATTTGTTATTATAGTAGTAAAGAAATTTTTGCTCAAGTTGGTAAAAGAAATAAAGAATAGAATTACTTCGGCGGATATGCCATATAGAGGTTTAGAACGAAACGTAACGTGCCGAAGAGATGGGATTGTTTGTAAATTATTATTTTCAATCGTATTATGCAGTTTTATATTGAAAACATTTCTACTCATTAATTTTCGTGTAATTTTTTTTTTTATTTCCTTTAAAGCTTTTTGCAATTTATCATAAAATTCCTTGATTAGTCTTAATTTTATTCTTACATGCAATTTTTTATAAGAAACTGCCTTTCATGCAGTATAATACAATCTAAGAGCAACTTCAGATAGGGGATTAAAGTCTTTCTCGTTTTTTTGCTACCCATTTTATAATTAAGTACCAATAATCGAAAAACATTGATTGCTTCTAAGTATAGGTGTCAAATCAATTAACAAACGTCACTGCTTGCCTCATTTTTCTCATATATGTTTCGTTATTTCCCTTTCAATATAAAAGTTGTAAAAACCATTTGAGGGGCTTTGAAACTTGTCATGCATATGAAACCAATCTCAAAGTGTTTTCCTAATCCAATAAAAGGAAAACATATTCCAACTTTAAAAGTTGTATAAGCCATTCTGTCCCTGTGTTATAAATTTTTATTAAATTGACTTTAAAATAACATTTTTTTTTTGTTATTGCAGCAGAAACTTTAAACTAAAACAAATTATTTTTTTGAGTCAGAAATCCAAATTCACATTTATTCAGGCCAAAATAAGTTTTTAAATTATCCTTTTATGAATTTTGTTTTCTATTTATTCATTGCAATTTTCAACTGTATTTACATAAAAACATATTGAGTAAATTTGATGTAATATAAAAATGGAGTGATATAGGCATGTCGAGAAACTATCCATTGGTAGCTCTCTAATCATATTTTTATTCTAGAAGGTCTCGAGGCCATTTTCTTTTCAGGCGCCTCGGAGGAGGAATAGAATCAGGAATAGAAGAAGGAGCAAGGTTAGAAACTAGAGGGTTTTGATGGTTAGGCAGTTTATAAGTTTATAAGATAAATATCTGGTGCAGTACTCAAATCTCAAAGCTTTTGCTTACCATTCTATTTTCAGTTGTAATTAATTTTTGCTATATTCAAAACGGCAACTTCTTTATTATGCAATATGCTAATCCTTCTCCTTTGTAATGTGTCCCTTAGTAGTAATAAATTTAAATTATTATTTTATCGTATTTCCACCGTTGTTATGACAATTGCCAAAAATGTAAGACTGTTGTCATAGCAACCACGGAAACACAAAAATATTTATTTTCACCTAGTTAGACATAAATTTCTTTCATAGTTTTTAGTATACTGTTTCTTTCTGCCAATAATAAGAACTAGTTAATTATTCAAAATTAACTTATATTTTTGAAGTTATAACAAACTTCAGGTTATGGTCAAATTTTGTCATGGTGTCAGTGTTCACTGAGTTCCAAATATAGGTAATAGTGAACATTCAAACTGTTCTTAGGAGTTGCAGAATATTTCATTTTTATTTTATTTTATATGGATTATTACATTCATTAAAGCTTTTCTCAAGTCCAGTCTATAGGTCCTCTAAATTATGAATAAATTAGAGATCTAAATAATAATTAACATAAAAAATATAATTAATTACACCATTTATAATTACACCCTAAGCAGGGAGTTGTCAAATGCTGTAGGTTTCTCATTTCAGTTAATTTTATGGAAACTATATCCCGATTTTTCAAAGTTCGTATTTAGAATCGTATTTAAATGCAGAAGAATCTTTCCTCCTCAACTGAGAACAGAAACTCACATAAATGATATATTTTCACTGACTGATCTCCAACACAAGTTTTTTCAATTTCCACTCAACTTTAAAATTTATTTGGAGCCCTCTTGGGGTCCACCCAGATTTATAAATTGGGTACTCTTAATCGAGTAAAAATCTAGCGGTCGAGCGTGATTCTGACCAAACCACCTCCTTGCACAACCGTAACAGTACTTCCTTACAAAGTACTGCACCCATAACCATTCATAGGTTGTAGCTGTACAGATTTTAATTTTTTTAAAAAATATAATTGAGGACAGCCCAAAGTACATGATTAAAATAGCAAATATTGATTTCCCGATTCTTACTAAGGCATTAAGTAACCATGAGCAATTTTTCGCCCTATTAACCAAATAATTAAAAAATGAATAAACGGGTATTGGAGGAAGTACGCAAGTCACACGAATTAATATTTTTTTATCATTGATTATTTACAATATTATCAATTGTTTTCAACAGCTTGAGGCACCTTGCCGCCTACAATGTTAAAAACAAGTCACAACAATCTGACCAGCCTTGGTCATGTTACCCCTGATCAGGGCGTCTGAGAGGTTCGGTAACACGATAACAACATCAAGCTAATTAATTGACCTAGTAATTATCAGAAAACTGGAATCAGACAATAATTGGTTTGACAAACAGCTAGTGATCAGGCTAACAACACAGGTCCTATGTCTATTTATGCGATCCCCTAAACCGAAGGAGGGTAGTTGGACAGATCCAGGGGCTGTGAGAGGATCTCCACTGGTCTCCGATGCAAGTAGGTGCACTGAGTTTGTAGTTGAATTTTGACATCTAAATCATGGGGTATTGTTAAATTTTTCTATGGGCACGATTTAATCTTTTAATTTTCATAGAAATTTTTTAAATATTTAATTAATGATCGTTAGACATTTTATATTAGTGTGAGTATGGTCCATTAGATTCTTCAATTTATTTTTCTAATTTTCAAAAAAACAAATACTGTTTTTTTGCTTTCCTTATTGATAGGAACTATGCTGTTGGAACTTTGACTTCCTGTACCTGCATACTTTACCTGTACTTGGTGATACTGTTCCAAAGTTTGTGACATATTCTGAGTAGCCCATCAGAATGCTTTTGAGTTATAAGATATAATATATCCGACCGAATATTAGATGGATTGACTGAATCCCAGTCTTAAGGCCATGGCTGACCCTAAGACTTTACGATGTTGAAGACTCCAAATTACAGATTATTAATATTTGAAATGTCATAAAAATTTTTTTTTTAATAATTTTTAATTTATTGTTATTTACAACTGTATACATATATACACATCAAGTAAATTTCCTGTTAGTTATATTATGACATGATACAAACATGTGGAGAATCTACCCATTGATAGAACTCCAAAAACATTTCTAAAGGAGAAGATCTCGAGGCCATCTTCTTTTCAGACGCCTAGAAGGATTATTAGGTAGTGAAGGAGAAGCCAGGCTAGAAACGAGTTGGTTTGGGTGGTTGGGAAGTTTATTATGGAAGGATTGGTATCTGGTTCTGGCCAAATCGGCAATATAGGGGACATTGAGGTCATGATGGATGATTTGATTTGTGACAAAGTAAGGAGCATTAAGGATTTTGGACTGTAAGGATTGGATTCGAGAGGAATTAGATGGTTTAGTGGAGCCCCATAGCCCAATTCCGTATGTCCAGATAGGCCTTATAATAATCATGTAGATCAGTCTTTTGGATTGGAAGTTTGGACCGTTTGTCTAGTAAATGTTGTAATAGTTGGAATCGACGAGCAGTTTCCTGTCTTTTCAGTCTTGTATGAGGATTTCATGGCAATCGTAAGTCCAGATTTAGTCCTAAGTAACGGATCTGTTCAACAGGAATAAGTGGTGTATTATTAAAAGATACTGTGGCGCAAGACGAAGGTTTACAACGAAGGGTAAATGTGATTTGGTGGGATTTATTGGAATTTATTTTAATCCTCCAGTTTTGGCACCATGACATAAACATTAAAATGCAAATTTAAGAGTTACTTTTCGTCGTTATTGATTAGAAAAATCATAAATTAAGTGATAAGTGCTCAATTTTATCACAATCTTAGTGTAAAGATGGCACTGACGTCAGGATTTTTAGTAAAAAAACAAGAAAATAGTCAGAAATATCATAAACATAAGCTAGGCAGATTCAGTTTATTCTGCCTAATCTTCTAATTGTTAGTCACCTTTATGGTTTTTTTACGTCTTCTGTGCTTTAGGAACACTTAGCTAGACTAGCTATGACGTCAATGATATCCTTGTTTCCTTCATAGCTTGATGATTAACGACCTAAAATGATTACTTATTATTCTGTTTCATATTTTTAGCATTTTTCCTCTCTATTGGTTCATCACCCATCATCTTCATTTGTCTTAATATGATTTTTCTTTTTTAAATAATAATAAGAAAGCTGCTTTATTTACAAATTCACAGTAATGAAATCATTCTTTTGGATGTATATGCTTAAAATTACATTTAATTTGTGTATTTTGCAAAATATTGAGTTATTAGAGTAGGAAAAATTAAATAAAAAAACCAGCACACAAAAAAAGTATATATACTTATAAAGTATGGATATATATGTATATACCTTTAAGTAATTTAAGTAAACTTAATAGTTTAATTGTTAGATATGTATAAAGGTGGGAGTGGGGGTATTGCATAGCTCATTAGTAAGGCTCTGTGCTACAAACTCCAAGACTCGAATCCTGCTGCAGCAGAAAATTATTCTTTGTTTCATTGTATCCGTGAGTCACCCTGTGGGTTCGGGAGCCTTTTTTTTTTTTCCAAACCCCTAAAAAAATAATTTAATAAACAAAATAAAATAAAACAAGTATAATATAAAAATAAAATATAGTGTTTATCTGCTAGTTCTTTTTACTAAAGCTCCATTCTAAGGATTGACTGATTTTATATAATGAAAGTGCTGGTGGTGGGGAGCCCTCCGGAGTCAACCAGCCTCATAAAGTGAGTACCCTTCACTTGGGAAAAATCAGGTGGTTGAGGGTGATTCTGACCAAATCACTCCCTTGCACAACCGTTAGTCTAGTAAAAGTACTTCCTCTCAATATACTGCACCCTTATTGGTTACAGCGGTACAGATTTTTTTTTTTTTTTAATATTCATATATACATGTATAGAAGGAAAGAAATGAAATAAATATATGAAGAATATTAGCTTAGTAAAACCTGCTTTATTCTTCTAACCGGTATATAGAAGATTTGTTGTAATTGCCAATTTTTTTTTACGATCGATAGCAAGATGTTTTACTGAAGTTTGTAGCTGTTTGTGTTAGGACAAAGTGTTATATTGAGGGAAGTTGCAAGTCTTGGAGCTTGTTAGTTTTTGTTGTGTAGCAGGAGCAATTATTGATTATTCTCGTTGATAAATTTAGAATTAGTTTCAGTTTTCTATTATTTGTTGAGCTGCAAACGAGTGATGCATAAGTAAACTGAGTTCGAATAACTAATTTATAAGACTCTATTTATTTTGGTAGCTTAACATGATTCTTTTTTTAAATATGGAAACATTAAAAAAAAATATATTTTTTTTATTCGCATTATTATTTTCATCTGCCTTTCTATTGAAATGTTCTGTGAATGTGAGAGACCTATTAAGAATCATACCAATGTATTCTAAGGATTTTGAACAAGTGGCATGGGTTGAGTTTTTGGAAATGTGATTATTTTCATGTGGTCGGTGCTTTGTAAAAAGTATGGCGTCATATTTTGATTAGTTTGATTTTAAAATCCTCACAGGATTAATTCATAAGCGTTGTAGATCAACTAATTTAATATTAAGAACCGACTTACTACTGACTTCAGTGCTCTAAAAAATTTAAAATATTGAAAAAAAAAATAATTGCAGGTTTTATTAAAAATTTAATATGTTTTCTCATTTTAAAAGATTTGCCAGAGAACGCTTTCGGGCAGAAATAATATCGGAATTTATTCTTGTTGTATCGGATATTGGTAAAGTCCTAATTATTCGCCCACAATGTTCATTACTTGTAGAAAGAAAAATGTATATAAACTTTGTTAAGTTATTAAGCGATGGAAATAAATGTTGAAAAGTAAACTGTTGGTTGAACGTTTTGCAAACATTTATATATTCACTAATATAGACGCTGTTTCTTTAGGATTCAATTTCTTGCATATTGAATATTTCTTTAAATATTTTTTTTACTTAACATAGTTTCTCCTAGCATTTTAAGGCATGTTATAACATACCTATATATATGTGAACAGGTATTATTAATTTTTTTTTTAAATTTCAAAACTGTTTATTTATTGATACTGACATCGTTGGGCAATAGGTGATAGCTGGTCACATTCACACTAAAATAAAAAAAAATATGAATAACAAAATAAAATAAGAATAAA
>NW_027108775.1:114847-116626 GCF_000696795.3 Halyomorpha halys | reverse complement strand
GAGTCTGTCAAGTATAGGTAGGGGGAATAAAAAAATAGGATATCATGAGGATAGGGAATACCTAAACAAAGTAAGATTATGTTATATAAAATCAAGGAAAATGCATTACTGGAAGATTTTTATCACTATTCATTATACATAACTAGTAAGAATATAGGATCATCCAGATTAAAAAAAATTTTTTTTTTCAACATTAGGTTATCAAAAAAAATATGCAACATACTTGTTAAAAAATCAATATTTTATTTAATATTTGAAAATTAAAAAACATTTAACAAAGAAATTATATTGACAAGAGGTGCATAATTTTTTTTATTTATCTTTGATCAGCAAAATAGTGAATTACTTTTTTTTTCACAGTTTATATCTGTCGGTGTTGGGAAATTAGTATATCAATAATCAAAATATATGAATATTAAAACACAATATTATTACACTATAGTATATCACTATCAAAATACAGCATTATAGTACTATAGAGGTGAAGATGGTTGACCGTAGATATATAAGAGAAGAAGATGGTTGGGGGGTGTGGTCAGCGGAAAAAACACAAATAAACCAAAGAACTATTTATTTGTGCCGACATTTCGACCTGATTTTCAGGTGTTCATCAGGGATTTAAAGGCAGAAATTATTAAAAAAATAGGCAGAATTTATGCCTATAATTCCCTGATGAAGATCTGAAAATCAGGTTGAAACGTCAGCACAAATAAATAATTCTTTTGTTTATTTGTGTTTTTTCTGCTGACCGAACCTCCCGATCATCTTTTCCTCTTATTATACTAAAGTACATCAATATTAATAAAAAGTATTTCGATGATAGTTTTTAATACAAACTTTCAGTTCACAGGTTTGTAAATAAATGCTACATAAATTCCTCTTCGATTTAATGTCTTATATAGTTAAAATTTAGAGTATTGTACAAATAATAATAATAAAAATAAATTGTAATACTTCCCAATAATAATTATAAATACAGAAATTAGCGAGTTTGTACATAAATTAAATCATATGTATGTATAATCCTTGGTATTAAAAAAAATATTTAGAGCTAGTATTGGTTATGTTCATAATTTTTATAAAACTAAAGGTTTGTTTTAAGACTTAGTAGGCATTCATGATGTCAAAAAAGAAAGAAAAAACTTGCAAGATGTATTAATTAACTGGTAAAGGCTTTTAGTCATAATTTATGATTTTGGTTACTTTTAAGTATATAAATGTACTGCTCTTTTCATTAGGTTTTTTTATTTATTCATTTATTCCTCCTCTTCCTTTCTTCTTCTCATTAAGTTGAATAATCCGATTGTTAACCACTTACAATCGAAATTAAATAATATAATCATGAAAAAATGAAAAAAAATGGGTGCTTCAGGTTTGACTCGACAAAGAAAACAAAAATTAAAATTTAGCTAAATACCAACAGCATGAAAAGAAGGTAAAACTCCACCCGAGGGTTCCTAAAAATCGTTTCATTGGACTTAAATTAATTTTAAGTTATAAGTTTATTAAATTTAAAGTAATTATTTATAATATTTTACAATGTAGCCGTGAGTCAACCCTGTGGGTTATGGAGCCCTCTAGGGTTCTACCTTGCCTTTTTAAATTGGGTACCTTTAATTGTGTGAAAATCTGGCGGTCGATGATTCTTACCAAATCACCTCCTTGCACAACCGTTGGACTTCCTAACTAAAGTACTGCACCCTTAACCCTTCATGGGTTGTAGCGGTTCAGATTTTAATTTATAATATTAATTTAACCTATAAATTCATAATTAATCAA